>NW_005841932.1:1527969-1539387 GCF_000455745.1 Alligator sinensis
ATTTACTAGAGAGCTCCAAGGGGAAAATGGACTCAAATTCTTCCTCCACTGAAACATAGGAATCAAATAATGTTTTGGAAGAAAAGTAGAGTTCAGCAGTTTGAACTCAGGTTGCACCCAGTGTAGCCATATCAAAATGTTGAATAGAAACAGTGAAAGACTGGTGATAAGGAAAGTAACTACATGTTAACATCATGAATATTATCATAGAATCATAGAGAAGAAGGGCTGGAAGGTACCTCCATGGATCATCTAGTCCAAGTTCTGGCCTGAGGCAGGACCATCCCTATCCAAACCATGCTATACAAATCCATTGTCTAACCTCTTAGCAAAACTACACAGTCCACCTTGACATAACACCAAACATAACACCCTAACCAGCCAGAGGTAAAGCAGGGGGACCACATCAGCCAACATCCAGTTGCTATAAAACTTGTTAATATATGCTCAAGAGATCCCAGGAAGAGAGCCATGCACCCTGCTAAAGAAGAAGGTAAAAATTTCACACAGTCCATAACAATCTGGCCCTGGGGTAAAATTCCTTCCTGACCCCAAATATGGTGATTGGTCTGACCTGAGTAGAGGGGTGAGATCCTCTAGCCAGGAAACCTCAGGGGTTAAGTACCAGTGGGAGCATTGGCACACTCTTGTCAAAATTTGTGACCCTGGCTGCAGCCAACACCCGATTTCTCAGTGGAGAGCTTAAAAAAACCCTTATACATGTAGCAGCGGTGGGGAAGGGGAGGATAGAGATTCCTTCCTGGCACCCTTCAACAACCAAGAAAGCTCAGAAGCATGGAAAATATACATAGAACAGGGGCATAGCTACATCTAGATCAGGGGTTCTCAACCTTTTTCTTCCTCAGCGCCCCCCCCCCCCTTTCCCCAGCATGCTAGAAAAATGCCATGGCCCACTTATGCCATAACTACTACCTGGCTCCCCAGCCCCACCCTAACATCCTTGGGTGCAATGGGTGGGGCTTAGTGGCTGGGAATCCAGGGTCCCACTCACCTGAGCAGTAGCAGTGAAGAACTTTGCCCTCAACCACCTGCAGCTCGACCCATAAAATGGAGGATGTGGGGCCGGGTGGGCCAGGGATTCACCTCAGCCCCAGGGGACTGAGGTGGTTCCTCCTCACAATGGGTTGGGCTGGGCAGACTCCCTGAAATCTGCTTGCAGCCCCTGGACCCCTATTAAGAATCTTTGGTCGATATCATTCCTGACCAGTGGCTGTCCAACCTCTTGTTGAACACTTTCAGTGATGGAGACTCCACAACTTCTCTAGGCAGTCTCTTCCACTGCCTCACTGTTCTGACACTTTTTCCTGATATCCAATCTAAACGTACTTTGCTGCAACTTCAGGCCATTGGTTTCTGCAGTAAGAAAGAAAAGGTGTTTTCACTCTTCTTCATGACAGCCCTTGAAGTATTTGAGGACATATTATCATATGGCCTTTTATCTTCCCTTCTTTCCTTTTCTTTTCTCTTGGAAATACATGTGATAGGGATATTAGAAATGAAAGCAATATATCCATTTCTTTTTCAATTCTGTCTACAAAGCTTTTAGTCATTTCCTCCAAAAGTAGAAGCCTAGATGAAGAAATAGGTGTTTCAAGTCAGAAGTTTTAATACTTAGAAAAGAACAATACAGCCACAATGGTAATAGCACCTCTAAAGAAGAAACTAAGAATTTATGTCAAAGATAGCAGAAGGATTCTTTCAAAGTATAAAAGAAGACATAATATACGTAAGCTCTTACTTCTACCATGCAAACTGACTTGTCCTTGAAAATGGAAATCATAATTCCATAAGCCAAAGAACTGATAGATGACACTTGGTAATGCTTGATATGAATACAGTGAGGAATGAACTTAAATAGCCAACCTGAAGAAAGATGTTGTTTCAGATACAGATTCTGGAATGTGAACATATCTTGTTATTACACTAGGGGTACAAATGACAGTCATATTCACCTGAAATTAAACTGAATGGAGAAATATAAACAAAGAAAATAGTAGTGAAAAATATGTTTCAGATGCTCATCTTTAAATATTTCAGTTTGAGTTACTTGAAACCTATACTCTGTGATTATAAAAGTGTCAAATGAGCAATGTCTGAATATAGGCTATATTCTATTGTAGAGGCTGAAAACTTGGATTTTTTGTAGTAGTGTTATACCTATGATGGTCCAGGAAAAAATGCAAGAAGCAAGTTTTGTGAAGTGTGGTACTTTTTAATTGACCAAATCTACAATTTAAAAGGACATTAGACAAGCATCCATACAGAAAAAAGCCCTTCCTCAGATTTGAGAAAGAAGCATATAGAGCCTAAGCTAAAATACCAATTAATTGTTCTAAATTGCATTTTGTCACCTTATGAATTTGCTTTGCTCTGAACTTAGCAATTTGGAACTTTATGTATGCATTGGTTCATCCAGTGTCTGGAGCAGGTTTGGGTGGTGTTGAAATATTATTTGTCATGCCATGATAAATAATGATGGTATCTGAGAGATGAAATTATCACTGATATTACAAAACATTTATTTTAAATCTACCTGACATTACTGATTCATCTAAACATTTAGTTTAGAAACGTTTAATTCTAACCAGGCCAGACAGCTGCTTATATGAATGAAAATAGTTTGAAAAAATAAGCAATCCAACTGCAAATACACAAGTAAATATAGCCACGATGGGCCAGAGTCCCAATAAATAGTTCTTAAATCATCATTCTTTCTGGTAAACAGACTAGCAATGAAATGCCACCATTTTATTTTATTTTATTTTGTTTTATTTGAAAACTGTCAGCCTAGATCATGATTATTACTTACGTATCCATGAGTAGAAGAAGTTCATGGATACCTGGATATTCAGTAGATATCTCAGAGCTGGTATGACAGAAACACCTGAAAAGCTGAGGATTACCGAAGTGCATCAGTACAACATGTTTCTTCATGGAATCTAGGTAATGATCTTTAAAAAAAAAAAAGAAAGAAATATTCCACTGAGAAATAAATATATTGCTGAAAATGATTGGCAACAGTACTTCCCATGAATAGTGCAAAGTTTTTTCTAAAGAAACCTCAGCTCGAGTCTTTGCATCTGTAACAATCTTTTGAAAGTAGCTTGTTATCTGCACACTAACAGTTCACCCTCCATAATCTTAAAAATTTAAATTTATTATGTTTTCAAGAACAAAACCCTGTGGAGTTTCCAGTGTCAAGAGACAGACAGAAGTATACTAAAAAGATGCAGTTAAAGAGGTTACATATTATTCTGGGCACTTGCTTATCTAATTTTATTATTTGTGTGGAACAGAACACGTGGTTAATGATTTTTAACAGAAAAAAATTCATTATTTAACAAAGACCTTTAGACCATTTAAAGGCTTGTTATATTTCAGGGCAGGTATCATGTCAGAATACAGTGATGGGTGTTCAGAGTGAGTCTTAAGCAAAAATATTATAGTTTTCCCCAATTCCATTGATGCATTTTATTGTTTAATGTGAATTACACATTGCATTTCAACAATTTAAAACAGTTTCACTTATGATTCTGTTTCCTAAGGAGACCCACCATGGAAAAGGAGAAGTGGGACATTCAGGGCCTTATTTTTTAAGATCTCTCATGCAGGCAAACCCTTAGGTTTATGCAAAGACTCAATAAAATTAATAGGGATATGCATAGACACAAGGATATAGTCATACCTACTGGTTTACAGGAACTGAACCTTAGCTGTTGGATATAGCAGGAATTTACTCATACTGTAGAAATTAGTGTTTTTCATACATTTTTTGAATTCTTTAAAAATATAACCGAAATGTGAAAGTATAATTTTAAATGCTAATAGCATGTCTTTATTGTTTCTTAAACATACAAACACACATACCAGAAGAAGGTGACTTTCCTTAACAGAAACTTTGTTGAACCTTTCAAGTAACATCTATTGAACTGAATAATGGTAGGTATCTAAGCACATTAAAACCATATGTGAATGGACATATTTGCTAAAATAATTAGCAAGAAAACATGCATATACTTTTGAGGATACAATAATGGCATCCCTTCAGTTTTGATTTTGCCCTCTCTTAATCTCCTAGCTAATGCATCTCTTGTTGCCCTGAGGGGTCAGGCCAACACTCAGGATCTCAATATTGCACTGTTAGACAGGAGGGCATGGTGTACAATTGCACATATACAAACACACCAATCAATGAGGTGCATACACACACACACTACCAGCTCAGGCACATACACATACAAACCAGCCTAGGCACATGCATACCTATTACCAATTCAAGCACATACACTATACACCCCAGAAGTTAGACACAAATCACTAATTCGTATATCGTGCACACCATGCCATATATATACACATACACACACACACACATACACACTCTCACACTAGCAACTCAGATATACGCATGTTCAAAATAACTAGTTTAGGTTCATGCACACCTATCACCAGTTTAAGCCCATACACGCTACACACACCAAATTTAGACAGAATCAGTTACCAATTACCAATACCTGCACATTCAATACACATATATAGATTACTAATTCATATACCACACATACAATGATATCTATATCTATATCTATATCTATATCTATATCTATATATATGTGTGTGTGTTCACTAATTCACACACATACCACCCACCTATGCAAACACACAGGTGAGTTCCTAAGTTGGGTGTTGTGATGTGTATGTATGCATGTGCTTGGTGTACTTGGGATACCTGGGGAAAGGTTAAGGTAAGAAAATAGAAGTGTAGGGAGTTAAAGTTACCAGGACCGAGATTAGAACCAGGAGACTAGAGGGGCCTGGGCTGAAGAACTGAGGCTCGGGGGTAACTTTAGGTTAATTGATCTTAATTGATTAAAAGACAATGCCCAAAACCTGCAGAACAGGGAAGCATGCCTGCACAGAAACTGGGACTTGAGCCAGAGCTATGGCGGAGCTAAAAAGATAGATGGGGAGAAGGAAAATGGGACTAAGGGAAAGTGTGGGTGTTAAAGAGGGGCTCTGGGTGTGGGGAGCCAGAGGATGGCTCTGGGGCAGCTAGAGAAGGTGTAGGGAGTGGCAGTAGGTGCTGGAAGCTGGAGAAAGATTCCAGCTGGTGGAGAAAACTGCAGGACAACTAAGAGGAGATGGGAAGCTGCAGGGGGGAGGATTACAGTAGGTGCAGGGGAAGCCTGGGAACAGAGATGAACAGCAGAAAATCACGTGCAAAACCATAGCATAGCAGGGCACTGAGATGTGCTTGCTCCTTCAAGAGGACAAGCAGCCTGTGGCAGAGGGGAGCTAATGATGGACTCATCTGACCAGAAGAGGTCTCAGGCTGGAGGTATATAAGCCCAGAGCCTGCTCTGCTCAGGGAGTCTCTCTCTAGCAGTCAAAAAGTGAGGAGTACCAGGATGCAGGGCTCCTGAAGGGACTGGATATTGCTGGACAGCCATGCAAATCTGGGAACTGAGGCAAGTCCATTGGGCTGAGAAAGACTGGGTTTACAGGGAAGTGGCCCTTGTTTATGTTAAACCCCTAGAGGGATTGAAATGTCTGCTAGAGGGCGGTGATGTTTCTTATTCATTTGAGTTAAACCTGTAACCCAGGAGCCCTCAGACTGAGGGTGGAGCCCAGTGAGGAGCCCAGGAACCCAGGCTGGGAGGTAGGCTGTATTAGGGAGTGGAGGTTTACACTTTTAAAGAGGCAGAGGGTAGTTATCCCTTTATGTTTGCTGTGGCACAGCGGCTCAGTGTTTATGTTATAGTCTAACCAGCGGTATGGGTTGGGACTATAAGGGGTGGTTATAGAGGTTCCATTAGTGCCCATAGGGCATGCAATAGCCTTGAGCCCTGCTAGGGGCAGGCTTAAGGCCTGAGCAGCTGTCAAGCCCAGAATAGGCAGAGTGTACGGCCACAGAGGCCAAACCAGGGGGCAGGGGCCCAGTGCCTGAAAGGGCCAAATATCAAGTGGTAACATCCATGAGGCTTGGAACACGGTATAGGGAAGGTGAAGGAGCCTTGCAATTTGCCCTTAAAGCTCTTGGTGCCCTACAGGTGCCTAATCAGGCTAAGAGGGACTTACCAAGACTGAGGGCTGGATCGAGGTTAATGGGGTCTCAGGAGACCCAGTGGGAACTTATTTGGGATTAGGGCTCACTCTAAAGTCTGTTGGCAGCCTCCCTGAACCAATTTATAGTATTAAGAACAAGGTGCGGCAGGAGAGTAATCCAGGGAGAGTGGCATTACAGTTTGAGCCAGGCAGGAGCGGTAAAGCCACTAGGGGTGTCATGGCTGCTACTAGGGGTGTCATGGCTGCCCCTGTGGCCACAAGCCTGTCACCTATAGTATTTGCCATGTTTCCTAGCCAGATCTACAAGAGATTGTATCTACAATACAAGTCGACCATGACTCTTTTTTGGCAGAACACTGGGAAAGATCAAGCACATGCTGGTCATTTCAAATTACTAGTGGCAGAGTTACTTTTAAACACTCTGAGGGGTTGCAGCCATCTTTCCTGGTTCCTCATGAGGGAATCCAACCTACTACTTAATATGCAGATAAATTTTAAATGAAATTTGAGCATATACTACACAGACTAATTTTAGCTCATTAGCAACATGAAGGAATGTAGACTAATCAGTCACTGACATATTCAAACCATCATATTTCAATGATGTTAAATTGATGTTTTCTGCTTCTAAGTAGTGTTTTTTAACAAATACATTCTGGAAGTATCTACATGTACAATTAGTGCACATGTAGCTTATTGCTCTGGAGTATTTTGCTTGTGGGTGTGCCATTTGAACATGGACTTGGGAAAAAATTAACTCCAAAGCAATCAGCTCTGGAGTTTGTTCATGTGTAATATGTGGAACCCAGTTGGAGCAGCCCCAGCTGGCAGGGGATTCTGGGGTCGGCCTGCCAGCCCAAAAATGCTCTGACCAGGCCCAAATGTGCTGCAGGGGGGCTGGCTGGGGCACAAGGGTGTTTCAGTGCAGAGCTAGCCAGCAGGCAGCCTCTGCATTGAAACACTTTTCTGCCCCAACCAGCCGGGTCAGTGTCTACAGGTATACTGCTGCGCAGAAACTCTGCAGCAGGGTAATACTTGTATTTACAAGTGCTACCCTGCTGTGGAGTTTATTAGATTCCTGAGCCCTAATAAGGGCACAAGTGTAGATACTGAGATGCTTACTGCAGACCTAATTAGATGTAAATGCCCCCCTAATTATTACAAAATTCTGACTGTGATTCTGATTGTGTCATAATATGAGAGTCCTAGAATAAAAAATAATCTCTCTTCAGGGAACTTTCAGAATCATATCTAAATCATGCATGCCAGGGAAAGAAAAGACCTGTTCAGTCATTGCACATCCCTTGCCCTTGCAAGATTATTTCCTACCCACAGTGCATGCTTAGTGCTTTGTCAAGTCTTAAAAACTCCAGGTGATGTAGCTCACCATTTCCTTGTGAGAATATTCAGTGATTAAAAAAATCGTACTGACAAGGAATTTATTAGCCTGTTTACCTAAATTTTGTTAGTTGAATATCATACTCTCAATTATACCCCAGTATAGCATCTCCTATGAATTGTAAAATGAACAAATAACATTCTTAAAGGTGAGAGATACTTCTCATCAGTTTAGTTGGCTTATTAAAAGGAAGCTTTTTTCCCTCTAAAGATTCCTTTTCTGTGTGGCTTATGACAGATTATGAAGGCCTTGCTTCAGGTCTTAGTTCAAGCAATGAGTCTCACATATAGCAAGGCAAAAATGAACTGGAAGAGTGCTAAAAGCGAGCTCTGCACCCTTACAACTGACCATCAGTTGGTAATTACAATAAGAGACTCTATTTTATCCTTGGCTATCAATATTTATAACATTTCCTTTTCTTAATTTTTACTTAGGTTTTGCTAGAAAACATAAAATCTTGGCTCCCAATAACAGATGTACAGAGAGAATAACCCCTAGGATATTTAATAAACTCAAACCACGCAGCCTGAACAAAAGAAATCAGGGAAAAATGACAGTATGTTCTCTTAGCAAAGAGAACAGCAGGATCTTGTTTTGTTTATTGGCATTTTGTTTTTTCACAAGCTCGTAATACTCAAAAGCCAAATTCAGTGATGCAGGCTTTCTCTAACTAGGAAACAAACAAACAAAACCCCACCAAAATACCCAACTCCAGTACACAGATCACTGTATAGTATAAGAGAAAACAATTTCATACTGTTTATGCAAAGGTGCAATATTACAATATTTGCTGTGCTTCATATTTGCTAAGAATCAATCATCCCTAATGGGTTTGATGGGTACTAGTGTACTTACAGTGCATTGCTCTGTGATTCATGTCATAAAAAAAAGAAAGGGAGAGATTAACTGTATTTTCATAAGCAGCCATTGCAATGAATGCTAAACCAGCATTATCCAATTCTAATGGTGAAATAAAATTGTTAGATACACTTTAACACCTTCCTAGAGAGAAACTCATAAATGTTCAACTGAGCATGGCATTTCCTTTAACTTACTTGCATAATTTAGTTGGGAAAAGTATTAATATGGGAAGAAGCCAAAGGACTTGTCATTCATTATTCAAGTCCAAACATTTTGTTTGGGAACAGAAGGTGTAAAAAAAGCTTTGTGATTGTTTTAAGTTTGGCTAGCTTTCCAGCACCCCAAGGTATTGTCCTGCTCCTTTTTCTTCCAGCCATATCCTGTATCAGTAGGAGTGAAGCTGAGGCACTTAAGATGATGCTGTTCTAGCTCTAGACCACCCAATACCCCCTTTCCCACCCCCCATTTTTGGAAAATTACAAGATAGTCAGGTATACCTGTTTTATGGCTACTTTACCCAAGTAAGGAAATGAAATCAGAAAAATTAAGATTGCCTCTGACTCTAAACATTTCACAACATTTTTTCCCATGGATGTATAAAAGACTTGGGGGGGGGGGGGGGGCGTGGTTTTTTGTTTTTTGGGTTTTTTTAATTCAATGGTCCTTTTATGAAGATAGAATTATTTTTGCAACTTTACTTGTGGAATACTCCCACATGAGAACTTTTTTAAAGGCTATATTAAGTACTTTAAAGTTCAGTTGGTCTTTGAGTTGGAAATAAATGAAGCCCTGCTTTTAAAGCCAGAGACACGTGCAGGCAACCCCGGCTTAGTGCTCTTGTTTCCTGAAAAACAGTGTTAAGCAAAACAAGCGTAAAGTGAAACCGAAAGTGTTTGACGACCCAAGATGGTGACTGCAATTGTTTTTAATGACCCAAGATGGTGACTGTGACCATTATAACAAAACTTGCTGAGCACTAAGTAAAATCAGGTATCAATTTAAAATTATAGCAAAATAGCTTTAAGTGAAACAGCGATAAGTGGGGGTTGCCTGTTGTTTTCTCACACTTGAAAAAATAAAATTACATAAATAATTTAAATTAAACCTCCCTGAGGATATAGTCTTTGACCTGGAACCAAACACAGAAAACTTCAGCCCAGGAGGTGAGCTTTTAAGTAAGATGTTGGTGTGAGTAAAAAGTGTATATAATATTAAATCTGTTCTGCAACCTTAGCCATAGCATTTTCTGCTAAGTGTCTGCT
This sequence comes from Alligator sinensis, assembly GCF_000455745.1. Taxonomy (NCBI): domain Eukaryota; kingdom Metazoa; phylum Chordata; order Crocodylia; family Alligatoridae; genus Alligator; species Alligator sinensis. The sequence continues at coordinate 1,537,579 of NW_005841932.1, forward strand.
ATAATAATGATTTGTTGCAAGGATCATGAAACTCTTCCATAATTTCTCTATCTACAGTATTTGGACACTGTCAGGAAAGATAATGTAATTAAGGGAGAGAGAGAAAGATAGAGGGGACCATCAATTTATTGCTTCACCTTTTAGTACCCAATTTATCCAACAGATTTTAAAACCAATAGTTTGATGTAAAATCTTTTACAACTCAGGAAGTGAACAGATGGCACAACAATATTAACATTGACACTATATATACCAAATGAACTGGTGCTCCACTCTGGTTAAGAGACTGTCAGCATTTCTATTACAAACCCCAGTTTTCAAGGGTTTGTAATTTGGTTGTTTTAAATAACATTTGGCAAAACTTGGTTTGCCTGCTCTAAGCACAGGTAAAACTTTTAAAAGAAAAACAGTGTTATTTAAACCATTTTAAAGTCAAGAGGTTGGAGTATGCCATCCTTTATACATGCTGAGCAATATTATAAATGATATTAAAAAACTTACTCCAAAAGACTTTAAAGTCAACTGGGATGTATGTGGTAGCTATGTTGGTCTGAGACAAAAAGACAATGCAAAAATCTAGAACTCTTGGTTCCAAAATGATACCTTTTATTAGACCAAATGAGGAATTGCAAAAGAAGTCCAAGACACAGCAAACCACTCCCCCTCTGATGAAAGCCAGGAAAATTCAGTCCCTTTGTACATCCCAGGGGTCTATGAAACCATCAGCCTTCCCACCCTTGGCAGGTGGGAGAAGCCAACCCCCTGAACTGCTTTCCTGTGCCTGTAGGGATATAGCGTGTGTGTGTGTCACTTCAGGGACACTATGTGTTGTGTGTATATGTAAAACTGTGCACCGCTGCAGCCGTAGGTGATATGTAAGGGGGCATGTGACCCCCTGAGATTGGCTGCCACCAAAGATGCTGCTGGCTTCTCCAGGCAGTCACTGGTTGCCCCCCCCCGCCCACTTCTGACGTGGCCAATGGCATCTATAGGCAGTCCCTGCTCACCACTCGCTGCTTGCCAGCCCCCACCCCTGCCGCTGACACTGCCAGCAGCAGCTGTGGGCAGTCCCTGCTCACTGCACACCACCATGGTGCACCCCCAGTCTAGGGAGGCAGCAGTTGTTCAAGACTGCAGCCATAGCTCTGGCTGTGGTGGTGGGGCTTCCCATGGCAGGTTTGATACTAGAAGCCCCAGTGTTGAGCCCCAGCTCAAGTCTGGGATCGTGCCCAGTATGCAAAGACCAATAAAGATACCAGGGGTGAAAGTATAAAGAAGGTTTATTGCTAGCAATAAAAGGTGCGAGCGGAATAATTTCACGTAACAAGCACACCAGATCACTACCACTAAGCATCTTTTATACACGAGTTTTCAAGTTCTCACCAGCGTATTTGTTTGCTGATTGGTTGTAAGGAGTGACGCAAGAAGTTCTTTACTGAGCATGTCTCTATACCTGTGTTTTAGCTATGTATCTCATTTACATACACATATGTTTCATTAGCATACTTTTTCCCCACCTAGGGGCGTGATTTTTAGTATTTTAATGAGCCCTTTTAACCCAGTTCCCTGTTTTTTCCTTTTTGTTTTCAAGCCCCCTTTATCTCAGACTGTCTCCTCCTTATCATTGCAGATGGGCATTCGTCACATAACATTCTGTTTGCTTGGTCTCTGCATGGTAATTTCTAGGTCACTCCTTACATTCCCCTCTCTGGAGCATTTTAAATTATTTTTATTATGATTGCTCCATTCAATTTGACTTAACACAAATCTAGTATCCTCAGCTTTCTTTGTTTGCAAAATCATTTGATT
>NW_005841932.1:1545578-1567466 GCF_000455745.1 Alligator sinensis
AAGAGACATAAACGCTTGTGCATACATCAATTCCTCCCATTTACCATTCTGCCGGCAGAACAAAATCAATTGTAAGATGGTATTATAATTAACACTTCCCTCCGGAGGCCAATGTTCTTGATCATCTAGCTGATAGCGTGGCCATGCAGTTTCACAGAAGAATTTAGCTTTCTTCTTAGTCATAGGATCCCCACCAAACTCTGCCCAATGTCCCAATACACAAGAGAGGGGGGTACATTTCCTAACCTTACTGTTAATAGTACCCATCTTAGGGCTGCCTTCCCGGTCCTGAACGTCCGACTTACCTGGGATCCAGGGATCTGTTCTTAGTCCTCGTCCTCACAGGGGAAAAATCACTGGTCTTGGACTCGGGCCAGACAGAATACTTACAGAGATAATCCCAGGCAGGCATACTGACGGTAGGCCTTATGCCCTTTCTACCCTCTCACCCAGGTGCCTGTTACTGGTACTTTCACTCTATGGCGTTGCACCGTTAGGCTACTGCCGCCTCAGCGATCCAGCTCCCCCTGAAGCAAAAGTCTCACCGGGAAAAGAGATCCCGGGGCGCACCTGACATTTGATAAGGAGGAGCGGTCGTCTGGTCGTCAGTTACTCCGGGCAAAGCTTATCTAAGGCAGTCCCATCTGGGGTGCCAAAAACTGTTGAGCCCCAGCTCAAGTCTGGGATCGTGCCCAGTATGCAAAGGCCAATAAAGATACCAGGGGTGAAAGTATAAAGAAGGTTTACTGCTAGCAATAAAAGGTGCGAGCGGAATAATTTCACGTAACAAGCACACCAGATCACTACCACTAAGCATCTTTTATACACGAGTTTTCAAGTTCTCACCAGCGTATTTGTTTGCTGATTGGTTGTAAGGAGTGACGCAAGAAGTTCTTTACTGAGCATGTCTCTATACCTGTGTTTTAGCCATGCATCTCATTTACATACATGTATGTTTCATTAGCATACTTTTTCCCCACCTAGGGGCGTGATTTTTAGTATTTTAATGAGCTCTTTAACCCAGTACTCTGATTCTGCTTTTGTTTTTAAGCCTCCTTTATCTAAGACTGTCTCCTCCTTATCATTGCAGATGGGCATTCGTCACATAACATTCTGTTTGCTTGGTCTCTGCATGGTAATTTCTAGGTCACTCCTTACACCAGGAGCACCTTGAGCAAAGCCACATCACTGTGGCCAGATTTAAGTCTACTGAACTCTCCTCCCACCAACTGACATGGAAGTGCCTGGTTTTGCTATTGACAGTGCCCCCCTGTGCACTCCCTTGGACCCGGATAGATACCCTACCTAAAACACTAAGTCTGTTGGTTATTCTCAGAGGGTTAAGGATCAATTGTGGCCTGCTGGAGGGAAAAGTTACAGGCTTGAAAAGATAGTAGACACATTTTGGGTCTCCTGCCTCAAAACCTAGCACCTGAGAGTCTTATTATGGGAAGTGGGGAGTGGTCCCCATGAGCATCCAGCCAATTATCCCTGGCTTGTGCCTTCAGTGGCTGTTAGATGTCTTCAGACAGACAGGAGAACCTGTAAAGCCCACTGGGATACATCCCCTGGGGCCCCCTGGATGGGTGTCATCTTCAGCACAGGTTTTTTGCAGAGCACCTAGCTGGATCCTGTAATGCTTGTATAGTGTTCTGCAGATAGGGATTCCAACTGCTCAAACTTAACTGCTAAATGTCCACCAGTGTATTTAAACACTTGCATGCCCCTTCAGCTGTTACAGGGGTGTAGGTTGTAGCCGTGTTGGTCTAAGGACATAGGCAAACAAGGTTCCTTGGGTGAATTTGATATCTTTTATTAGACCAACCCAAATAGTTGGAGAATAGTTATTAAGCAAGCTTTCGAGTTCAAAAACCCTTCGTCAGGCTAAGGAAGTTTCAGCAGTTGGTGTGTGCTCTTTCTGGATGGAATGAAAGACTTTTATGCAGGTTGTAGAGACATCCCAACAGTCTTTTTCTCATAGACAAATTCATTCTACAGGTTTGTTGAGAACAGAGCTAGGCTGAGATTTTCAGGGAGTCTCAGTGAATTAGGCACCAGATCTTGAATTTCCATCTTGAATATCTTTGAAGATCCTGACTCCAGGATATCCTATATATTTACTGACATTTTTGTTGTCAGAAGGTTAACCTTATATATGAATTACTTTTACATCTATTTTGGCTCACAAAAATATCTGAATTTGAATGGGGTAACCATCTACAGATACTTAAATGCCAAAAATTGTAGGAAAATATCTGCTTAGAGTCTGAGGGGGAAGGTGAGAATCAAAACTAAAATGCTTAGACTGAGCACACAACATTTAAGATGGCCACTGGCAACAAAATCCCATTGGTGTTCTATATGTGACTGAGAAATACATTTCCAGCCTAAGTGATAGTAGATGCACCAACTCATAATTTACAACTGGACTAGGTAAGAAACTAGAGAATATGCTTAATGTATTACTGGGAAAAATAGAATTTAAGACCTCAATTTGTAATTGTTTTGTATCTTTAATAATTATCACTCTATGAAAAGACCTTGACTACTAAAGTAAACAAAATCTGGCCATGGGTTAGTCATGTAATTATAGAATTATAGAAAGTAGAGATGTAAGTGAGCCATGATTTAATCTTGCCATTCCTTTTACCAGTGTAAGATTGTGTCATACCTCTCTTTATTTTTTAGATTTATAACCCACCATATCCAAAAGGGTCATACAAGATTCCTATCAGACATGATATGATTAATCACTACAGTTAATTGCTGCCATAAAAAGAAGAGATGACTATGACACTCTTGTTTTGTTTCATCGCCTAACCACCTCCCAAATCCCTCATAAATCGTTATCTAAAAAAGCCTAAATTCTAAAAGAATATGTCCTACAGAAAAGTCTGAACTGATGACCCTTGCTACTAGTATGGTATGTTTTAAATGAATAACTTCTATTGAACAAAGTAGATTCAATATATTTTTTTTAAATCACTATTCCCATAAGAAGCCCTATTTGGTTTGAACTAATAGCAGGAAGATTCTCTGTACCTTACTCTTGTCCCACAGTACACCTGAAATGCCAATAGACTTCACAGCAAGGAGACAGATTCCTATACATTAAAAGAAATAGGAAAAGAAACACTACCTTTATAAGTGAAAAGTAGGGATAGTCATGTCAGAGAATTTAGATTGATAGTAAATTTTTCAAGTGCTGATTAGCAGGGATCCTGGTTTTCCCTGATAAAAATGCAAATTTTCTTATTAAAAATTGCAAATTCTCTGATAAAACTCCCCAAATCCATGATTAAAATAAAAGGCCCCTCCAGCCCTGCTGGTGCTCTCACCCCGCCACCCCCATGGCCTTGCTGGTGCCCCCTGACCCCCCCCACAGTTCCCTGCCTCCCCAGACCTGCTGGAGGGGGCCCCCGGCTGCCAGGGCTATGGGATCAAAGTCCATAGCCCTCTGCCCCTGGTAGGAGGCCATTGTTGCTGCAGTGGAGCGAAGCCCGGCTTCCCCCTGCTGCCTGCCTGCTGTGGGTTCAGGAGGGGGAAGACAACTCCCTGCTGCATGTGCTCCCCAGGGAGTATGGGGGATCCATGCCCCCAGATCTGAGCACGGGGTGGGGGTGGGGCAGGCATTGTGCTTGGGTGGGGGGTGAGGCCAGCTGCCTAGTGCTGCATGCACTCCCTGGGGTGGCCCGTGCCCCACAATTCTGATCGTGGGGTGGGCACGGGCTGCAGGCTCAGGCTCCCACCCTGCTGCCCTTCTCCGGGGCCTCCACAGTCTGGTGGGTGTGACCTGAAGTGGCAGGGAACAGCAGGGCTGCACAGAGAAGCTGCCTGCTGCTGCAAGCTCTGTACTGCCTTGGCGATGCGCCCCCTGGCACATGCAGCTGCAGTGAGGGTAGTGGTGCAGGTTTGCACTGATGAAAGCTGCTATATGTGCATTGGATGAGTTGCCATGGCAGTGCAGAGCTCACAGAGGTAGGCAGCTTCTCTGCATGGCCCTGCTGTTCCCTGCCATGCCAGGTCATGCCTACTGGGCTGCGGATGCCCTGGGGAGGGCAGCAGGGCAGGAGCCTGAGCCAGCATAACTCAACATAACTGAAAGTGAATACAACTTTTAAATAGCTTGACGCATTTACAGTAAATGACTGCAATTTGCTTTGAGCACTTTTAGGGATGTATACAAACTTAGTTTCTTTATCCTGTGAGATAGCTCATTAGCCAATCAGTTACCAACCAGTTACTAACAGTGATCTTCTGTTAGTTTTCATCTGTCCCTAAATACTTTTTTGAGTTCTGCATCATTTAGACTTCTAAGAATACCATATGTCTGAGATCCTTCATTTGATGGTTTTCTCCTAGCATGCTTCCTGTATGCACTATTCCATTGCCAATAGGAACAAGTATGCCAAATCCTTATTTTGCTTTAAATTTGAGTTTAATTCTTGTTTGTTTATATATACTTTAACTTAGCAGCTTGCTTGCTTTATTGCTTTTGCTATATATTTGTTCTCCTCAAATGCCCCAGGCTAAGGTGCTACACAAAATTAAGTGGCTGATTTATCACCAGCTATGGCATCTTGTTTACAACTTCTTTACAATCAACATTAGAGGTCCCATTAGCTTGATTGAGTTTCATTTTTTTAGTGTATCGTGCTCACTTGAAGATGAGGGTAAAATAGCAGATCAGAAAGGACTTAGTGCACCAAGTCCTCCAAACTGGATAGCATAGGACCCGTGAGTTGGCAGAAAGTTGTTATTTGTAATTCCTAAACTAAATTACATTTGAAAATTTTATATAATGGCAAGTACCACAGAAGAGCATCTGGCCTGTTTACTACTTGCATTTTTCAGTAGATAGAGGCCAGCTGGTTTTGTCCCTTCTGTTAACTTTCTTCTTTCACTTTTATTTAAAATGACCTATAATATCAGTACAATAACTCAAAGAGGGTCCACATTACACATGCAACAATACTGTTTAAGTAAATGGGAAATTCAGGCTTTCAGCATTTCAGCAAATCACGTTATTCAATTTGGGTAAGATGCCTAAACACAAAAATTCTGACATGAAGTTTAGCATCAATTTACATGGGAAAACAAGAAGGTCTGGGGAAAGATCTCGTCTTGCTTTATCCATAAGGCAATACAATTTGTTTTTTTCTTTTACAAGTAATTTCTGATAATTAATAAAATGTTACATATATTTACAAATAGCATATAGCATATAGCATATGTGTTGAATTAGAACAAGTAAAACAATATTTTATATGTTTGGTACCTTTATATACACGTTATAACATAGAAGGTTTTTGAAACTTTGCAATAATCAAATCAACAATCATTTTCACAATGCTATAAAAATGTATAAAATATTATATAAAAATATAAAGCCACTTGATGCACTTTGTATTGAGGAAAACTATAAACATTCTGTGCAATAATGCTGTCAAAATTATATCAGTGTAATGGTATACAGTGTTTGTAGATTTTCAGTTAACCTGTGTGGTGTGGTATGATACTTATCCCTTTTGATGACAGATTTCAAGAGGCTTTAAAACACAAAATTGAAGTTGAATTGGAGGTAATATGAACCTCTTAAAACATAATCCCACTCACTATACTAACCTTCCCATCCTTATTGTTGTACTTTCTTCTTGTTGTTTGCCTTCATCTAGGCATTGTTCTTAATTTAAAAAATATATTTGTCCAATAGAGTTGTGGGGGGAAAACAATAGTCTATAAAACTAACTCATCTGAGCATCCAAAACTTTCTATGAGATGATTTCACAACTGAATGAAGTCATAACTTTTAGTTCTTCAAGAGGTGACCTACAAAAATGGGACAAAATGGACTTGGACTTTTTTTAATTACTTCAATTATCAATATTGGGAAGTGTCTTTTTAAAAGCACCTGCTGTCTTTTGGGGATGAAAAAGTAAACTTTTGGGGTGTGTCCCCATGAGCACGCACATGCACTTTGCAGTTCCACAGATCCATCTGTGGTGCTGCACACCACAAATGCTGCACATGCAGGCATTCACCACTTTTCTAATTTGCAGATCCTGGTGCCAAAAAAGATTTTTCCCCTGCAGGTTCTTGCTATTTCCTGGTTTACATCCTTAGTGATCTGCCCAATCTTCCATTGTCTTTATGATTTATTTTGCATTTGAGGCATTTCAGAAGCTCGTTGTGAAGCCACTTTGGCCTCTTAACATTCTTCTAGCTCTTCCATTGTGATGAGAAAGTTTCTTCTTGGGCTTCCAATACTGTGCCCTATAGAAACTGCCAACCCTCCTGGGTGCCTTTATCTTTCAATCTATCCACCCATGATACCATGCCTATAAGCTCCTTGAATCTAATGAATCCACCTTTTTGAAATTTTGTGTCCTAATGTTGCTGACCTCATGCTTTCCCCATCTCAGGAACTGGAATTCTATCGTATTATGATTATTTTCTCCCAAGTTACCCATCACTTTCACATCCTCCATCAGTTCTTCCCTGTTGATCAGGACAGATCAAAAATAGATGATCCCCTAGTTGTAAGTTGTACTTTCTGGAAGAGAAAATTGTCCTACACACAAGTTAGGCACTCTCTTGATATTTTATGTTTGTCTACATTGCTCTTCTAGCAGATATCCAGAAAATTGAAATCTCCTCTCAATACCACCCCATAGCTTTTGGATAGATTTGTTACCTGCTTGAAGAGTGCCTCTGTCCCCCACAGAAGGGAGCCACCAAGCACCAGCACTTTTCTCTTCCTTCTTGGTGCAATGGTCCAGGAGTCCCTGTCTTTGGAGTCTTGCACTTATTGTTCTCTATGCTGCTGCCTCCACTGCCTCATGCCTACAGATATCCTCTCTTCTGCCTCTTCCACAGCAGCTCTACCTCAGAGTGCTTGAAAGTGGTTGCTGACTTCAGTCTACTCCTTTTTAATTCTGGGGGCCCTCCTCCTTTGAGTAGTCACATGCTGCCATTTCTCTTCATTGTCCTTTGACCCCTACATACCAACCTCTTGTAACTCTTGCCCAAGTAATCTTCCTGGTTCAGGATGCAATGCAGCATGGATACCCATGCTCCCAGTCTGTGAATCTTCTCTAGGGCAGACACTAGCTTACACCTGGTGCAGATAAAAAGCTCCTGACCCTCTGGGAGGAACACAAACATGGCATATCCCTTGCAGGTCATAACAGCTAATTCAGATTCCATTTGTGCCTCCTTTGCTCCCTGGAGCACACCTATGATGTAAGAATTTTAAAAAATGGTGTGGGGCGGGGGGGGGGGCGGAGAGGGGGGAAAACAGATGCACCACAAGAACCTTCACACTAAGCACCAGTACCAGCCCCCTTGTGCATGTTTACACACACACACACCCCTCCTGCTCCCTGGTTCCCTCCTATGGTGAACTCCCTAGGCAAACTCCTTTTCTGTTTGCTGCCCTCTGTTCACTTGGAGATGCATTTTTATAAGGTATCTAGCCTAGCAGTTACTTCAACCAGCTTCACCCAGAGCAAGCCCTGTCACTCCAGAAGGGAGAAGAAAAGAAAAGGAGAGAGAGAGGGAGAGCTGTGCAGGTCAGAGATGGCATTAGGCCATAACATGTGACTGCTCAAAGCTCGTTCTAACATTACCACTGCTAAACATTACACAGCACTTAGTATAGCTTAACATGTACCAATACTTTCAGTGATCTGTGAGAAATCAGGGCCACCCATGTGAAAAACCCTATGCCATGGTACTGACTAAGACTTGTAGGCCTATAGCTTTTTGGAAGTGTGGTGAGGCTACTTTTGAGCTTTACTAGGAGCAAGTTGCCTCTGGCCAGTGCTGGCAAGGTAACATTTTTCCTAGTAAAAGTCCTTCACATTTAGGAGGAAACATAATTTATCTACTTCATCTGTTAGTCTGACTTGCTTATTCTCTTTCTCTTCCCCATTAGGGGCACAATTATGAATAGACTATACAGCATTTGAGTGTTTGTTTATGGGAGAACTGGTACTTATCTTTTTTTCTGTATAGAAAGTGGGATGGGGAAATCCATGACAAAGACCTCAATGTACCTAGATCCAGGGAATACAATCCATTTTATTTTAAAAACTTTTCTTGTACACGAGCCTCTACAACTTCACTGCAATGAGGACAGAATATTACGTTCAGTATTTTATAAAACAGTAGGCCATTCACTGTCATTCTAATCATCACTGCAATTGTCCATTTCTTCAGACTATAGAGGCATTTTTCAAGAAGATCATTCCACTGCAGATATCAGATTCATAACTGCAAACTTACACACAAAATTATCAGTAAACTGAACCCTGGCTCCAACTTTCTTTTATGTCCCCATGCTGTTCTCAGAATGTGTGTAGTTTTTTTTTTCTTTTCTGTTTTTAGTCATAGCTATTGTGTGGAATAGAGTACAGGCAAAGAAATAAGATAAAATCCCTGTGTTCACTTTAGAACATTGCCACATAGTAAAACATCCCGTAAGTGTGGGTTGTAACAGATTTATTAAGGGCAAAGTACTTACCACCACATAGATACTTTACATTATCACGAGTGGTAATATAAATAGTAACAGCAAATATAGAGATGCAGTTTCAGAAGACTCAACAAAATAAGCAGAACTTAATGTTACATTATGGTATGGCATGCAAGGAAGGTGGCTGCCTGTTCATGTTTAATTTTGCAAGCCAGTTAAACATGGTACTTTACTTTAAGGTATTTAAACAAATATGTTTCCATAATTGTGTTGATTCAAAACTGTATATTTTTTTGTTTAAGGTAAGAAGGGACTATATCATTACAGCTGATTTTTCAGCATATGGTAAACACACCAGAAATATGGCTTTGTTTGTTTAAATTCACCAACTTAGCTTTAGCTAGAATAAAATTTTGATACTAAATGTGGTATCTGACTTCACAGTAATTAGAGGACTTTTCCAGCATATAGATGAATCAGAAATAGTGCTGGATAGGATGGCCAGAGGTCATCTAGCTCAACCCCCTGCCTGAGGTAGGATCATCCCTATCCAAACCAACCCAAATATTAACACTCATTATGCATTTCAAAGTTTTGCCACTCCAGGGCAAGTTTATCTCAGATCCATGTTACCCAGCTTGGGTTTCATAGTTTCATAGTTGGTAAAGTCGGAAGGACTCTCCCACTGCCTGCTGGTCTCCCTTGGCCAGTTTGTAGACAGCCACCAGATCCCCTCTCAGCCTTCTTTTGTGGAGGCTGAACAGGTTCAGGTCCCGTAGCCTCTCCTCATAGGGCCTACCCTGCTGCCCACTGATCATGTCAGTGGCACTCCTCTGGATCCTCTAGATGCTATCCACATCCCTCCTGAAGTGCGGTGCCCAGAACTGGATGCAGTACTCCAGCTGCAGCCTGACCAATGTCACATAGAGGGGGAGGATCACCTCCCTGGACCTGCTCATGATGCATCTATGGATGCATGACAAGGTGTGGTTAGCCTTCCTGACTGCGTCCCCACATTGGCGGCACATGTTCATCTTGGAATAAATAGTGACTCCAAGATCCTTTTCTGCCTCTGTGCTGCCAAGAAGGGAGTTCTCCAGCCTGTAGGTATGCTGCTGGTTCTTCCTCCCCAGGTGCAATACCTTGCACTTGTTCATATTGACGCCCATCCTATTCTCAGCCGTGCAACTCTGTAATCTGTCCAGATCTAGTTGTAGCCTGTCCCTCTCTTCTAGCGTGCTCACTTCTCCCCACATCTTAGTGTCACCTGCGAACTTGAACAAGGTGCTTTTCACCCCCTTGTCCAAATTGCCGATGAAGATATTGAACAGTGTGGGCCTGAGGACCAAGCCCTGGGGAACCCTACTGCCCACATCCCTCCAGGTCAAAAATGACCCGTTCACCCCCACTCTCTGGGTGCGGCCCTCCAGCCAATTTGCGACCCATCTGACTGTGTAGGCATCAATACCACAGTCGCCTAATTTTTGAATGAGGATGGGGTGAGAGACAGTGTCAAAGGCCGTCCTAAAGTCCAGAAAGACTACCTCCACTGCGACACCTGCATCCAAGGCTTGTGTGACCTGGTTGTAGAAGGTAATCAGGTTGGTCTGACAGGACCTGCTTCTAACAGGTCCATGTTGATTGCCCCTAAGCATAATTTCCCTTGCTGGTCCCTTGCAGATGTGCTCCTGGATAATTTTCTCAAAGAGCTTCCCCAGGACCGAGGTAAGACTAATGGACCTGTAGTTTCCTGGGTCCTCTTTCCTCCCTTTTTGAAAATGAAGACCACATTGGCCCATTTCCAGTCCTCTGGCACCTTGCCAGAGCACCACGAGTGCTCGTAAAGCTGTGCCAGGGGTCCTGCAATGACTTCTGCCAATTCCCTCAGCACTCTGGGGTGGAGATTGTCAGGACCTGCTGATCTGAACACATCCAGTCCCACCAGAAGTTCCCTGACTAGGTCCTCACTGACCCTGGGCCTGGCTGCACCTCCCTGAGTCCGTCCAGAATCCCAATGGTGGGGATGTCCCTGTCCCTTCTCAGAAAAATGAAAGCAAAGAATCTGTTAAAGAGATTAGCTTTGTTGTCTGGTGCTACTACCAGATTACCAAGCATGTCCTGCAGAGGCCCCACATTACTAGGTACCTTCTTTTTATCCCCTATGTATTTAAAAAAGGGCTTCTTGTTATCTTTGATCTGGGTCACTAGTCCCAGTTCCATCTCTGCCTTAGCCTTCCTAACAACCCCAATACAATCTCGAGCAATGGAGGTATAATCCTCCTTGGTGATGGCCCCTCCCTTCTGTGCGGGCCGGGAGCGGTCTGAGGCCGCGTAGCGGTTGATTAAAGATTATTTTACTTACACCGTAGATGTTTGCTAGGCTCCGTGGAACTTGCGCGCAGGGAAGGGGTTCGTCGAGGGATTGCGCTCGGCGACGGGGAGAGGCCAGAGATTGATCAGACCTCTATAGCCTTCTTAAGGTACACGCTGGGTCCGTTAGGCTCCGCAGCGCTTAGAGTTCTTCACGAGATGTGAAGTCTTCCTCCTCCAGATGGTTGTGGAGTCCTCCAACTTGGGCGGAAACCGCTCAAGCCTCTTATACGGCTAGCAAGCCAATCGCTAGCCGCCACGTGGGAATAATTTAGAACTGGCCAATAGTGGGACACAAATTTGCATGCGGGTGGCAGGAACTCCTTTGCACCGGGGTTTTCTCTTTGCAACTGAGAAATGCACCCTGCAAAGAAAGCTCCTCGTGGCGGGAAATAATTTAGCAGTGCCGAAGCGCGCACACACAAAATCACACCCTTGGGTTGTGACACCTTCCGTTGGGTGTACAGTTCCTTTTTGGATTTGAGATGTTCCTGGATGCTTTTGGTGAGCCATGGGGGCTTTTGAGCACTCTTGCCCCCTTTGATCCACATAGGTATTGTCACCCTTTGGGCTTGGAGGATTGTCTTCTTAAGGAATGACCACTCTTCTTGGACTCCCAACTTCCCTCCCCTCCAGGACCTCAGTGCCTCCCTGACTAGTCTCCTTACCTCATTGAAATCTGCCCTCCTGAAGTTTAGGGGTGATGCCTTGCTGCAGGCCTTTGACACCCTGGGCTGGAGGGTAAATTCCAGTAGGCGATGATTGCTATCGCCCAGGTGGTCGAGCACCCACAGTCTCCTCACCAGGTTGTCGCCTGTGGCCAGGATGAGGTCTAACAAGGCATTTTCCCTGGTGGGACTGTGCATCTCCTGGGTTAGATGGAGGTCCTGTACACTAAGGTGTTACACTAAGGTGTAACCACTCTAGTTTACTCTCCCTCTCCCACTGGCCCAGATTGGGTCCACTGCCACCTTCTGCCATCCCCAGCACCCCAGATCCCTGCTCACAGCTGCCCCTCACATGTACTTGTGACTGCTCATGCTGTCTGCCCTGGGGTAGCAGACAGGGAAGAGTTAACCTGCCTGCCCAGCTGCTGCTGTACTGCTGCTGCTCTCTGGGCAGGGCTCATCCTGGAGAAGAGCAGGGAAGTGGGGCTGGGGAGGCAGGTTACCTTTTACTGCCTGATCCCCTGGGACAGAATGGGCAGCCACAAGTAACTGGGGGTGGGCAAGAGAAAGAGACCCAGGGTAGGGGGTGGGGGAAACCCTGGGAGCAGAGGGGAACCAGGGGAACTCTGGGGGGTGGGGGTAGAAGGGAAACCCAGAATTGGAGTGGGGGGGGGTCTTGCCTTTCAAGTCTCCAGGCCCCTGCTGGCCTAAACCTGTGACTGCTCCAAACGCGAGCTAGCACTAACACAGAGATGGACAGTTATTTGTGCTGGAGAACCACATAAGGAGTTTTTGTGACCAGTTCTGCACCAGGGGAAGTGCTGACAAGGCCTGTCACAGTGGGTGGCAGGAGTGGGGGGGAGAAATTGATTCTATCTGGCTGTGGGCCCATTGCTCTGCACCCACCACTGGGGGAGCCAGAGTGGGCCAGTGGGGTCTCCATGGAGACTGACCTAGGACCCCATGGGTAGGGCATGCTGGGATGGGATGGATGGAGCAGGGCCATAGGAGAGTGGGGAACAGTGCCAAGGGCAGTCAAGGCCAGGATCACAGAGTGGTAATAGTGTGGGGCCAGGGCCCAGGCAAAGCCTCAAACTGCTCCCTGCATATTTCTGTGATGGATACCAGGTCCAGCTGCCACACCACCCCTTCCCCACCACACACCCAGGGGTAGCAGAACCTACTGTATACGCCATGGCCTGGGCTGGCTAGAGCCAAGGATTCCACCACATTCTGGATAGAATTTGTTGGGATGGATTCAGACCACAGGCCTTATTTTACCCACCCCTGCACTAACACTAGTCAACATTTGAGTACTTATCATGTAATGTGTAACAAGGTCCTAGTTATTACAGTAGCACCTAGCAAAGCCTATTGTGTTCTCAGGAAAAAAGTCACAACTCTTACAGTTGGAGGCTAGGAGACATTAAGAACTATCTCTTGCTAAGCACTATCTTAAAGTCATTTGTTGCACTATCATTTGTAGCTCTGTCCTTGAAACTTAATGTATAATGTAAAATCCCTAGAGATGTTCAAGTATAATGAGTAAAACAAAACTTCCCACCCCTTCAGGTACATATTAAAGAAAGCATCATCCTGATTTTAAAAGGAGAGGAGAAATTAAGGACAGTTATATACTTTTAAAGTGAATAAAATGTTCATTGACTGTTTAAAATATGGTTTACACAATGAAAACTATTAGTTGAACTGAGTGTGATACTAAAAAAAAAATTATTATTGTGACATTAACTTTTTTAACTTCAAATTTAGTTCACTAATTCTAGCAAGTACCATCATTTCTTTTATACATCTTTTTTTTCTCTACAGTTTTATTTATCAGAGCTTCCTCTTTAAATTTTTTAGTTGAACCATAATTATTTTTCTGAAAAGAGACATATTAAAAATTGTAACATTAATGCAATGGAAAGATTCAAGTAGTAATATACTTCAGTAGACTTTTTTCAGAAAACACCTCAATACAGATTTAAAAGGTGTCTTAATGTGACAGTTATTAATGAGGATATTACACAGATTAAAATTCAGTAGCAACAGTGAATAGATTCATCTTATGACTTAAATCCAAATGTGAAGTAATAATAGCAGAATTCTGTGTCATGATTCTTATGGTGATTAACTTCTCACATACTGATTTTAAATGTTTTTTAAATTTAAGTCTATATATAGACACCATTTATGGAATGCAATTAGATTAATTTTTAAATAAATGTTAGCAATTACAGACCAACAACTGCACTGAAAATCTAAATAGATTGTTTAAAAGTCAAAGCTATTTGGTAATGTAATGTGACAAAAAATATCTCACATTAAGGAATTTTTATAAATCAGTTTGTTTCCTGATCAGTTTAAGAAGAAAACAAGGTACATATTTCAGTATGTTTCTAAATGATAGAAATTATTTTCAGAAAATCTTTTTTCTTTCTGAGATCTGATAATATGACAAACTTTTTCTTTCTAACAATATGTTTTCCTTTTTTTGAATATTCATCTACTATTTCTTCTTGATAATTATACAATCAGTACCAAAGTTAATTTATTAACATTCTTTATAGTCTCTAGATACAACCCATATTTACTTACTTGATTATGTGATTTATATGCCACCCTTCCTAACAGAGGCTCTAGGAAACTTACAGTAAGAGAACAGAATAGTTTAAAAAACAGGACAAGAGACAAGAGAATAAAACAATACAATTACCATGTTCAATACATATAATTACCACATTCAATACATTTACTCTGATTCCAATGTTGAATGTTTTTAAAAAGAGAAAGAGAGCTGGTGCCCATGTTCAAGGTAAATATATAACTAGCTAATTGACCATCAAGAATGACAGATGTCAGAGAGTGTTTACATGCCCCCCCCCCCTTGCCCTCTGCTCACACTTTGGGACAAGCCATGTAAAGACTCCTTCCACTGCTGCTGCCTCCCCCTCCAGCCTCTGGTGCAGGGACTGCCTCCCTCCACCTGCCTCTGCCTCACAGTGGAGCTTCCCTCCACCTCCCCTCCCCAATCCCTTCCCTTCCTCCCCACTGCCTCCCCCCTCCCTCTTCACCTCCCCCTGTCCCATGTCCACCAGGGCCCAAAACTTCTCCTGCCCCACCCTCTGCCCCACCCACTGCTTCCCACCTACCCATTGGTTCCCCCTGCTGAGCCCAGCTTCAGTGGGTGTGAAGTGCGTCCCTCTTGTTAGATGAATTGGAAGGGTTATGGTTAGAGAAGATAGCTGCTCCTGTGGCACTACCTACCCAGCTGGAGATGATGGGTGGAGTTACAAGAGAGGTTGCAGCTGCCCCAAAAGTGCCAGTTTCTGCTCCTTCACCATAATTTCACAAAGTTCTGGATCATAGAATCATAGAAAATTAGGGTTGGAAGGGACTTCAGGAGGTCATATAGTCTGAACCCCTGCACAAAGCAAAACCATTCCTAACTATATCATGCCATCCAAGGCTCTGTCTAGCTAGGTCTTAAGAACCACCAAGGATAGAGATTCCAGAACATCTCTGGGTAACCTGTTCCATTGCTTTACTACCCTCCTTCAGTTTGTCTAGGTCACTATGAATCCTATCCCCACCTCCAGCATATTTACTACTCCTCCCAGTTTGGTATCATCTGCAAACTTGCTAAGGGTGCACTCCATCCCATCTTCCAGGTTGCTGATGAAGATATTGAACAAAATGAGCTGGGGGACTGACCCCTGGGGCACTCCACTTGTATCCAGCTTCTAACTAGACATTGAGCCATTGATTATTACCCTTTGAGCCTAATGATCCAGCCAGGTTTCTGTCCTACTTTCACAGTCCATTTATCCAACCTGTGCTTTCACTACTTTGTAGTGGTGAAGAAAAATTCACTCCTCATTTAGTTACTATGTAATATGGAGAAATTTCTTTAATAGCTGTATTAGCTTGCTTACAAGAATGTTGTGGAAGACCATAAGCTTTGCTAAAGTCAAGGTATATCATATCCACTGCTCTCCCTGCATTCATGGAGCCATTTTTCTCAGCACAGAAGGCAATCAGATGGGTTAGGCATTACTTGCCCTTGGTGAATCTGTGCTTACTGTTCATAATCACATTTTTCTCCTCCAAGTGCTTAGAAATGGATTCCTTGAGGACCTGATTCATGATTTTTCCAGGGACTAAGGTAAGGCTGATTGGTCTTTAGTTCCCTGGATCCTCCTTTTTCCCTTTCTTATTGTCTTCTGGGCAGTATATATGCCCTTTTCTAACTGTCTGGGATGTCCCCTGATCACTGTGAGTTTTTAAAGATAATGATCAGAGGGTGCACTGGCATTCTTAGGGGGTGCATATGCACCCCCCGTGCACCCCCTACACATTGCCCTGGACCTTGCCTGTGAAGAATGAAGTAAAAAAGGCCTTGATTATTTCAGCTTTTTCTACATCCTCTGTCACTAGGCTTTCTCCCTGATTCATTTAAGGGGCCCACACTTCCCTTGATCTTCCTCTTCTTGCTGAATCTATCCATGCCTGCACCCTCAAAACTATATGTATTTCTGCTTCTTCCAAAACAATTGTTTTATTGCTTTCTCCTCTCCACCTCCCACCTGGCCAAGAGTATCAGTCCAAGGACCATGTGGTGCACATAAGGGTGCTGAGAGAGATGGCTGATGGTCCACCACAGACAGGGGGGACAAGGCTGAACTCCTCAATGAGTTCTTTGCCTCCATGGTCCTAAGCGAGGGGCAAGACAAGTCTCTCACTGGGGTTGTAGAGAGGCAGCAGCAAGGTGCCAGACTACCATGCATACACCCTGAGATGGTGCAGGGTCACTTGGAAGAACTGGATGCCTTTAAGTCGGCAGGCCCGGATGAGCTCCATCCGAGGGTGCTGAAGGCACTGGCTGACATCATTGCACAGTCACTGGCAGGAATATTTGAACGCTCGTGGTGCACGGGCCAAGTCCCGGAGGACTGGAAAGGGCCAATGTGGTCCCCATTTTGAAGAAGGGGAGGAAGGAGGACCCGGGCAACTATAGGCCAGTCAGTCTCACCTCCATCCTTGGCAAAGTCTTTGAAAAAATTATCAAGGCTCACATTTGCAAAAGCCCGGCAGGACAAATTATGCTGAGGGGAAACCAACACGGGTTCATAGCAGGCAGATCGTGCCTGACCAATCTAGTCTCTTTTTATGACCAGGTTACGAAATGCCTGGACACAGGAGGAAGGGTGGATGTCGTATACTTAGACTTCAGGAAGGCCTTCGATACGGTATCCCACCCCATACTGGTGAACAAGTTAAGAGGCTGTGACTTGGATGACTACACAGTCCGGTGGGTGGCGAATTGGCTAGAGGGTCGCACCCAGAGAGTTGTGGTGGATGGGTCGGTTTCGACCTGGAAGGGTGTGGGCAGTGGGGTCCCGCAGGGCTCAGTCCTTGGACCGATACTCTTTAATGTCTTCATCAGCGACTTGGACGAGGGAGTGAAGCGTACTCTGTCCAAGTTTGCGGATGACACAAAGCTATGGGGAGAAGTGGACACGCCGGAGGGCAGGGAACAGCTGCAAGCAGACCTGGACAGGTTGGACAAGTGGGCAGAAAACAACAAAATGCAATTCAACAAGGAGAAATGCAAAGTGCTGCACCTAGGGAGGAAAAATGTCCAGCATACCTACTGCTTAGGAAATGACCTGCTTGGTGGCACGGAAGTGGAAAGGGATCTTGGAGTCCTAGTGGACTCCAAGATGAACATGAGTCGGCAGTGTGATGAAGCCATCAGAAAAGCCAATGGCACTTTATCATGCATCAGCAGATGCATGACGTATAAATCCAAAGAGGTGATACTTCCCCTCTATCGGGCGCTGGTCAGACCGCAGTTGGAGTAGTGTGTGCAATTCTGGGCACCGCACTTCAAGAGGGATGCGGATAACCTGGAGAGGGTCCAGAGAAGGGCCACTCATATGGTTAAGGGCTTGCAGGCCAAGCCCTATGAGGAGAGACTAGAGAACCTGGACCTTTTCAGCCTCCGCAAAAGAAAGTTGAGAGGCGACCTTGTGCCTGCCTATAAGTTCATCATGGGGGCAATTGGTGAGGTTTTATTCACCAAGGCACCCCCAGGGGTTACAAGAAATAATGGCCACAAGCTAGCAGAGAGCAGATTTAGACTGGACATCAGGAAGAACTTCTTCACAGTTAGAGTGGCCAAGGTCTGGAATTGACTCCCAAGGGAGGTGGTGCTCTCCCCTACCCTGGGGGTCTTCAAGGGGAGGTTGGATATTCATCTAGCTGGGGTCATCTAGACCCAGCACTCGTTCCTGCCTATGCAGGAGGTCGGACTCGATGATCTATTGGGGTCCCTTCCAACCCTAACATCTATGAATCTATGAATCTATGAACTGTTTCTGATGTTCCTACCACATACGCCCAACACACCCTACCCACAATTCTTCTGATGTTCCCTTGGTCCTTTGCTCTATGCCACAATTGATCGTACTCCTGGTACTACTCCCACTCCATAAATTGATTCTATGTTCCTCAGACCTCTTAATACTTTGCTACCTGCTCTTCTATGGCTTGAGTCTAACTCCACACCACACTCCAGTGAAAGAGCAGATGCTGTGCTATGAAAACAGTGTTCTTTACAATCCAGAGTGGAAAAGAGGGAGGCATCAAAGAGTAAGGGGAATTTGCACCTCTCTTAGAAAACTCTGTGAAACTGGCAGATGCAATCCACCTCTGCATTTGTAAATGAGGAGGAAAGTTGCTCTGTTAATGGTGCTAGAGATCAGTTAACCCCTAAGCATATGCAGCAATTTTTTTTATTGGCTGCCATTCTCCAAGTAGATTGAGGAAGGTAGCCAATCAAACTTTCCTATGGGTCTCTGAAGACCTATAGGAAGGTCTGAAACTCCAGAGACTATAGAAGAAGTCCTGTCGGAAGTTACAATTCTATAATGAATAAACCGGTTAAACTATGCTGACCCCCATTTCAACATCCAGCGAGCAGATTTTTCCATATTGCAGAGCATGGGAAGGGGAAAAAAAGTACTGCCAAGCAGGAGGGCCTGGGATCCAGCGTGAGCCAAAGACTTCATGAAAACTGGATCAGGTGGCAGATACAATAGCCTGGAAGCTGGCTGAGAATGGGAGAACAGATCACAGCAACTTAAGAAACAAGGATGGAAAGATTGGAAGGCTCATGATCTCAGCAGAGACACCCTGTTTATGCTATGGGAACAGCAAGAAATAGCAGCAAGCAATAGCAACAAGCAATAAAAGCAGCAAGAGAATGGAACATTAAGGCAGTATGCAGGGAATATAATAGTTCTCTTACTTTTAAGCCCCTTCCATTAAAATTGTACAGATCTGTTGAGGCTCATGTCACCAGCTGACAGAGGATTGGCTAAAATACTTAACTATTCCACTTCTGCATAGTGCTAGCAGGACTTCTTCATGGGGCATGGTTCATAGGTCTGACTGTTGTTGATTTAGTCTTTGGCATCGTCTGTTGCCACAAGTGGAAATGAAACAATCAATCAGTGATGTTAGAGGACAGGTGCATGGATAAGTGTCATCCTCCCTCAGAAAACAATTTCAGTTACACAGTACTACAAAACATTTTTTTAAGGAATTTGGGATACAGACGGTGATAATTCTTTTTGCAAGCCACTCAACGTAAGTTTCCTGAGGAAAGAACAAAAAATAAAATTCTCCAAGGGAAACAGAAAGTCATCACTTTGCTAATTAACGCCTTCCACATTCTCACCAGCCATTCATCAGGTGCCTGTGGGTCCAGGATATGACTGCAGCAAACATGATAGTACATGCATACTCTAATTATAGTTCTGAGCGTTCCCATTACTTCCCAGTACTGGCAGAACAGTGATATCACAAAGTGCAGCCAATTAAACACAGCTATTGCGTACACTGTTCTGGAACTGAAGCTAAGTAGTAATGTGGCAAGTGTTCCTTGAAAGCTTATAGTGCTGCTCTATGTTAAAATTGTAGGATTTTTACGTCCATTTGGTACGATCAAATGCTTAGGCTGCCCTCTTCTGCAAGATTTTCTGAACCTAAGTAGACAATGGTTGCAAGGTCATCCTTTGGAGTACAGTGGATTCACCCCAATGAAGGAGCCCCTCCGCAATGAAAAGAAGATAGACTGTGAGGCTGAAATCTCTCTGAACTTTGCCATTCCCCTTCACCAAAAAAGAGACATCACTAACAGCCAGCAGAACAATAATGAAAGGCGATAGATAACTCTCTTTTCCCTGAAATTTGCCTCTCATACTTCCCACCAAAAATGATACCTCTCCCCTTTCCAATTTCCTTCTCAAACTTGCCCTCTCTCTGCTTCTTTCCCTCAATGATGCTTTAATTACCAAAAAAATGGAGGTTAACAGATTGCAACAACTTTTTTCCATTTTTAGGGAACACTTTATAGTAGTGAAGAAAACTTTATTCCTTATTTAACTGCTAACCATGTAATCTAGACAAATTGTTCCAGTAGCTGTGTTATTGTGTGAACTGAATGATATTGTCTAAGTAACAATGTCAGCTCCTCTCATCGCATGCATGAGAACACGCTGGCAATGTCTACATGAAACTAACACATGGTGGGGAAAAATGGAGCAACGCATGCCTGGGGAGCACACCCTTGCAGCACAGAGGACACCTGACTGTGCGGTATGTGGTGCTGAAGATGTGTTTGCAGTGCTACATAGTGCATAGCCATGCTCATCTGGATGCACTCCTGAGGTCCTTTCCAACCCTACTATTCTGTGTAGTCCCTGCAGTGGAAACAAACTACACCCCTGAGACCAGAAATTTGAAGCCAAGCAAGGCCTTTATTTTTAGACAGGGTGATAATGTAGGAAACTCTGCTATTGTCTTAGGTGGAGGCATAGAATTCAAGAATGATTCTTTTGCACACAGCATGCAAAATTAATTTTACATGTTGGAAGGTTTAGAGTAGAACTGTCAAGTTCTTCCTCCTACCCATGTGTCCGCACAGCTGGTTTTCCATATAAGAAGCAAAGCTTCCTAAGAAGTCATCTTCCTGGACTTCCCAGAAAGATTATAGACAATGTTGCTGTGCCAACAGTAGTTGGGTTTTTGTGTTGTTGTTTATAGTAAAAAAAGTTAATTAACATGGTTAGAGTTTTGGAGTACAACAATTAATGGCTGGTGCTTTATAAGGCAAAATTTCAGATTTGCAAATCACAAAGCAGGAAGGTTATATATAAATCAGAGCAGCCCACACAATAGAGTTTCTAATAATAAACAAAAGTTGAGCCTTTGAAAACTGAAGAAATTTTGTTGACAGATCCCATTTACACAAGAGAGCAATTAGAAAATGAGTGAAAAGAAAAAATTTCTCCAAATCAACTTTCAAATGTTCAGTTTTCAAAAATCAAAACTCAGTATTAACATTTAAAGAATTAAAATATTTAAATGTTTTTGCTTCATTTTGAATTTTCAATAAAATTTTAAAACATTTACAAATTTCAAAGGAAATTAATATCAGCAAAAATTATATGGTTTTCTAACCAAGTCTATTAAGTATATCAATTAATTTTAGATAAGGTACTGCATATAGTTTTAGAAGATTCCTGATAACCTCAGTTCTAAAAGAAAATTTAGCTTTTTTCATAGGGAATCTGCTAGCTGTCACTAACTAGCTGATGTATGTAGGTGGTAATTGTTTGAGTATTTAGGAGTTCTGTTATTTTCTTGTATGAAAGTTTAATGTGAGCACTGCTGTTACTAATGTTAGCAGCCCTTGTATGTTCTGTTACCTTGTGGCAGAAATAGTCTCTTGGCTCCCTTACCTTATGGCAGGCCATTTTGGAACTCAGATGAAAAGAACAACTTTCCATCAAATCTCTCTGAGCTGCAGAAATTATTTTCAGGCAAAATTGGTATTAATTTTCAAGAGGTAAACATGCTTTTTGTGTTTCCTACATTTTGTTCAAGTCATAATATTTCAAGAGAAAAATGGCAGAATGTAAAGAAAGTGAAAGTATTGGACTGAGATTCATTTTCTGAGTTCTATTTAGACAACCTGTGTGATGGAGGCCAAACCACTTAAAGCAGGATTGAAGAAGGAAAATGTCATTTAGCCTCCAAATGCCATTGAACTTGCCTAGGTTCTTTTTAAATTTAGAGTTTTAACTTCTGTGCCTCAGTTACCCATTTTAAATGGGAAAAACACTGATTGCTATTTGTTAGTTTTTCCCTCCCCTGGGTATTTTTAAAGTGAGCATAGTCTGTCTGTCCTAGAGTATGGACACAAGAATGCCTGGAGCTCTTGCAAAAGGAGAACCTTTCAAAAGGGCAGCAGCTGATATATTCTAATTGTTACGTGTGAATAAGCTGAGCATGATTCAAACTCAG
>NW_005841932.1:1567497-1580692 GCF_000455745.1 Alligator sinensis
TCATCCAGGGTTATATTTAGAGCCAGTTTGCTGCATTTCAATTGTTCTCAGCTTATTCACACACAACAATTAGAACATACCAGCTGCTACCTTTTTGAAAGTTCACCTTTAAGGACTCAAAGAATTTGTGTCAACACACTCAGGTTTTTTATGTGTGGTATATAGCACAATGGCCCTGATAGCTGTTGGGACCTTTAGGTGCTTTATGTAATGCCAATAATAATAATAATAATAAAAATAATAATCATCTTCCCAAACTCAATCTTTGATTACATGGAGTTGTAATTATTTATGGTATGCTTGACATTCCAAACAATAATAGTCAATGCTTCAAAGAACTAAATATTGGAGTTTCTATTTAAATAGTCAGAAGTGTAAGTGTTTATCATTTCAGCATTAATGTTGTCAATAGGTTTCAGAGATAACATCACAATTAAAGAGATAAGAACACTGTATTAAAATAAACTGAAAACATTATAAATGGAATAAAATAAATGGAATAAACTAAAGGGAACTAAACAGAATAACGCTAAATGGAAACTAAATGGAATAGAGTAAAAAACAGATGGTATTGGAATAAACTAATATGTTTCTAATTTCTTTGGAGATTAAGGCAGCAACAGTGCATTGATTCAAATTTGAAACATTATCTTTGCAGCTATAAGCACTGGAACCTTTTGTTCCTAAATGAAATTGATGGGGCAGAAATGAATGGAGTCATCAGGGAAAAGAACCACTGTGCATTGACTCAATCCTGCCCACGGCCATCTTTAGTGAGAAAAAAAAATGTTTGCAAGCAGGGAGCTACTTTGAACCATCTTGCCTCTCTAGAGGATAACACCAAATGTCCAGAAGCTATTTTTGAAAAGGAGTGTTGAATCAACATGGAAAAGTCTTCCTGTCCCCCTCATCCTGTGTTGTTATAACTTCAGTATCAAAAATACAACACTATTATTGCAATAGCTTACTGTCTGCTGAACCATAGTTATATGCTTTATGTGCAGTGCTTCTGACAAATACATATCTGTATAACCTGAACTGAATGTAACTTCTCCTCTGGATCTGACACCAACTGAGAAATTAAGAGTTGTATGTTAAATCATATCTATATTTAAATCATTTATTGATAGCAATATATCTATAAAGCAGTGATTCTTTGGGGGGGGGGGGGCACGGGGAGGGGGATGGTTATACAAGACCACTTTAGGGATGCTGTGATACAGCAACCAGATAAAACTGCCCTGCACACGATTCTGCATTAGTGTTCTCTCATATCTGTAAAGCAGGCAGGACAGCTGGCTGTTGCTGCAGCCCTTCCTGGTCTTCCTCTCCCCCACACACTTTTCCCAGCAAGAAATATGCATGGGACACTTCCACTTGTCCCACGTCTCTATTTCCCGGAAATGCTGGGCAAGGAGGGACAGGGAAAGGCTACAGCATAAGCCAGTTCCTGCCTGCTTTAGGGTTATCAGAGAACTGTAATACAGGAAGAGCATGAGCATGTGCCACGGTCCTTCTCAGTCTGGCTATGCATGAGATGCACAGAGCAGTTTTACCTGGGGTTGGGAGGAATGACAATTGGTTGAGAACCATTGAAATAATTCAAGCACAACAGTTGTTCTCAACTGGGGCTGCTGCCACATTAAAAAAAGGTTGGGAGCCACTACTATAAACTGTACAAGCCTCTAGGTATACTTCTATCTATTATTTGCTTATTGTCTTCATCACTACAATTACAGATGTGATATATACTATGTTGCCTACATCATTCCCTAAATTAATTTCCAGCAACCAAGCACAGAGGAAATCTCCAAAAGGCTCTTCCTATCAACAACTTATCTATAAACTGTAATGACTCCTAACATCATGGCATATCTTAGTCCCTTTCAAATACTAATGGATTTATTCTCTAAATGTCACTCACCCCTCTGAGGAAGGGGGATTTTATTGTCCACATTTTCAACTGGAAACTGAGACAGAGAATACAATTTACCTGTGGCTATGTATTAACTTATGAGACTGGAGCTACAACAAAAGACCTTCTCTCCAGTATAATATTATAAGAGCCCAAGGGTTAGTGACTCTAGTCTGATACATTTCCAAGCAACCTGCGTGCAAGAAAGACTAGACTAAGCTGTTCTTGATAGCAGTACAGGTAATGTGCAAAATAGTTTCTGCTTCATAGTATTTGTTTTCTGCTCATCTTCAATAAATGCAAAACTTACTTGATAACAAAGAAATACGGTACTGTTTTCAGAATATCTCATATCTTGCAAACCACCTGAGCATCCAGAGCATTCTACACTCAGACATGTTAAATCAGTAAGGGAGACCTGTGTTGTTTAGAAAGTGAATGTGGTGTCTCGAATGTGGTGTCTCTTTGTTAATGGGAGTGTCTCAGAAACATATTCTGAATCTTCTGACCTCAATTGTACTCTCTACTGTCCTATTCCTTCAGAGTCTTATGAATTTCTGGTTGGTCTGTTACACACTGTTACCTTATTATGATTCTACAGGGCAAGGAAGAGAAAACACTGCATCACTCAAAGATGCAACAACATCATTGGAGCTATTCACTATTGCTACACTGAGTTTTTCCAATGAAGGAAAATAAAGTTCTCTGGCAGCCCTGCCTGGAAAGCTTCCCTGCTTTCTGCTATGCAAGGTACTATCCATTTACTCTTCACATATCCTTCCGCTGAATACACATGAAGGAGGGAGAGGAATCAAATACATGCATATTTAATTATGATTGGCTGGTGAGGCCTGATTTCACCCTTGGAAGTGGGGCGGAGGGGCAAGAGAAAAACATCTATAGTGGAGAAGCATAATAATAATCAAGTACTAAATAAACATGCAGTATGCTGCTGTACTGCACATTAGCTGGGATTACACGCTTATAGTGTGGTACTTAATGAACAGTAGACTAATACTACTGTACATTAGCTTATTAGCATGGCTTTTGCCATATGTACTAATGCTCAGTAGAATTAGTTTACTGTGCATTAAATGTCTCGCGTAAACATGCTCATATTTCATCAACCTTTCTTAACTACAATGGAGGCGTGTGAAGTCAGTAGCATGAAAAAAATGTAATTCTATAATTAAACATATTTACTGAATTGGAGGATGAAATACTCCTTGTCCTACAACATTTTCCACAGAAAGTATTTTGTTTACCCTTCTCCATATTATTTACATTCTAATTAAAAAATGGGGCAGCTAAGCAGAAGAAGCAACCCAAATTTTACCCGGAAACCTTCCCTCAGTGTAATGTTAATTTATGGAAGAAAATCAGGCCATACATACTGCTGGTATTTCAATTTGCCTAAAGTATTCTTTTTGTAACAATTTTGTCCTATGTGATAGAATTACTGAATTTCATCTGGAGATGTTAGCTCTTGATAATTGCTATAATTTTATTTTTAAGAATGAATAGATTTAATTATTAGTATTTTATGCCTTTCTATTCCTTTATCACATCTCTTTCTTGTACTCTAATAGAGCTTTTTTCATGTTGTTTTGATGGATAAAGCTATAAAATGCTAATTCTTTGGATATATATTTTTCTTTCTTACCTATTTATCATCTTCTCCTCTTTCCAAGATTTTTTTTCATTTTAAGTACTACCACTTTTAAAAAATTGAATACATAAAACACAATAAAAATATTGTCTCATTCAGAGTACACATGGGGGTTCCAGTCTATTACAACCTATGACATTATAATTACACTGTGAATCCACCTTGGGAGCCTTTGTTGTTAACAACAATATAGAGTGACTATGCCAAAATCATTTAATTCCACCAGTGATTTTTTAGAAGAGTAAGTACAATGCCTGTTTGTACATCAGTATTATAATTTTAATTAACTCCTGTGCATCAGCTGTATGATCTTTTTAGCTGAATTATATATCTCCCTGGAAATGGATTTTTAGCTAGATTGCTCTTGCCTTTTCTGGACAAAACTTGGAATAGAAATGCCTTGGACTAACACAGTTATTAGATGATGCATTATTAAAATTAAAATTCAGGCTTTAGAGTACTAAACACACCATGCAATAAATTGTGTCCATTTTGTCAAAAAAAAAAAATGTAAGTTTCAATTGCAACAGTCTTGTTTTGTTTTAGAGGGTTAATTTCTTGTTTGACTGTGATCTTTTTAAACAATACAATCCAGTATAAGCAATGTTTTAAAATAGTTACCTGTTTTAGTAATCTGGACATCTATAATATCACAATGTAAATGGTGAAAAGAATAGCAGAGTCTACTCAGTTAGACTAGCTGTGCCTATCATGGTTTCACATATCTGACCACAGTGCCCTGTATGGATACCTGAACTAACTTGGATACCAATAGCAGCTTCATTATGGCAATTCTTCTAATTGGTTCAAGTATAATTTACATCCAGAATGGCACCCTACAGACCACTGTTACACAAAAAAGCCCATGGATCACCATATTTATGTCCATAAACCCAGAAATCATCCCAAACACACCAAAACTACTTTAATCTATAGTCAGGTCCTTAGACACCACCACATCTTTTCTGAGAAGAATACTCATGGCACCTACTTTGCCAACCTAAAATCTGCCATTATGCAACATTCTTCATCAGAACACAATGAAAAATACCTTGCAATTGAAAGCTTGTCTAGCTTTATCCTAACCATCCAGTTGGTTTAATATAAGATATCACCCACAAAAATCCTTTCCTTTCATTTAATTCCTGGACTATTGCAGCTACAATATAACTCTGACCCTACCTTTATACAAGGACACTCCAGTAGAAAAATAGACTTTGTCTTTGAGAAAATCACCTAAATACCCTTCAGTAAACTGCTACAATAAAAAATGCTCCTGTGACCACACAGTCCTGATAGTTACCTAATACCCCACATTTGAACCTATTAGAAGAATCATCAAACAATTACAGCCTATACTCAATAATGATTAGACCTTGAGAGAAAGAGTTCCTGCCATCAACTGCTGGCTTTCAAATAACCCCCTAACCTTGCCCAACTCATCAGAAGCAAACTCCACATTGTTTCATAGACAAAGGGGTGCAGCCCTATCTTAGCAATAGATGCAAAATCTGTAAACACATCTCCACTCTACAACAATCAACACCCCCTTGACAATAAACTCATCAGAATCCCTAGATCCAACACGTGCCTTTCCGAGATAGTGATGTATTTGATCTAGTGCATGCAATGCCCTCATGTGTGGGTGGGTGTGGGTGAAACCTGACAGAAACCGTGCATCGGAATGAACTCTCACAGAAAAAATGTAAAAGACAGAGACAAGAAGAAGCACACTTTTCACAGAACAAACTTGTTTCACTGTTTGACCTCCCTATCCTCATGCTCAAGGGAAATTTACAAAAGACCTTTAAAGGTGAGCCTGGGAACAAAAAATCATATTCTGGCTGGACACTAAGATCCAAAGACTGAACACTGATATTGGTTTTATGACACATTATAACCTACCTGATCCCTGAATTCTCCCCACACATAAAGGATGAGAAAGACCCTCTTCCCTATCCGAATAATCAACTTTTCTTCTACTTATTGTGTGGACTATGGAGCTGTGTGGACTGACACTGTTCAGACATGATGAATAAAATATGTTGCATTCAAAAGCTTGTCTAACTCTATCCCGTATATGCAGTTGGTCCAAAAAAAAGATGTCGCCTTAAGAAATCCTTTCCTCTTGTATAAGTCCTGGATCATCATGGTTACAACATCACTTTAACAACAATAACTCATAGAATATATTTTCTATTGTTAGGGTAATGTTTATTGCATACTATATTATACCTTATTTCTGAAACTCTTTCTTCACGCTACAGGTGACAAAGACCTTCTTCCCCTTTGAAAGGTCTTGATGCTCCACTAGTCAAGCTATATTTTCTTCTGTTCTTTTCAGCTACCCTTGAAAATGTCTTTCTTCAGTTCACAGCCTTTTGGACTCTTTTTAAATCATCACTGTGCCTGCTTCATTCCTTGGCCCTGAAGAAGAATTCTTCATATTCAGAAGTGTCAGGACCCTAGCAGGCAGCCCAGCCTGGGCTAATTGCTTTGGGACCCTGGCTGACAAGATCTACCCCACATAGTTAACTGGCTGGTTTCCTGATTGGCTGCTAGGAGCTCAGTCTCCTCATTTAGTCTCAGCAGTGGCAGCAGCCTCAATTTGTGACCGCAGTCTGATTTGGCAAGTTTCCTGGTCTCTGCGTTCTCTGGTTTTCTTGGTTCCTGGCCCTGGTTTTGGCTCTGTTCCTGTGCTCTGGCTTTAGATTCCCCCACGGATCTGTTTCCTGATCCTGCTTGGCTTTGTTCTCAGGGTTTGGCCTTTGGATTATTCCTTAGACTTGGTAAATAATCCCAGGACCCTGATCCTGGCTGGTGTTGTGGACTCTTCCCCTGAATTTCCCTTCAGATCTGGTAATTTGGCTCCTGAATGTTGATACAGCCTCTGGCCCTTGCATTCCATCTGTGGTCTAACAATTTGGCCAGACCAGCTACAACCCAGTCCTAACAAAACTCTTGTTTAACTTTATCCCAACCAATACAGTTTGCCCAATAAAATATGTCATCCACAAAAATCCTTACTTCTTGCATAACTTCTGGACCATCACAACTAACACATCACTCCAAATACTATAAATATAAGTGGTCTTTTTTTATTTATTATCCTACATTAGAAATTGCATCTAACAAGAAGAGTATTATCTATATGTCAGGGTGTACTTGGATTCTTGCATGTAGACCAAGCTATTTTAAAGTAATTGAGTAATATGATGGATTCCTCTCAAAGTCTGGAAAAGGCCATGTGCCTCTGAAGATGTAGTCCCAATCTAGGATTTCATTCTTTTACTTCAATGAGAAGGTAGGGCTTTTCATAAAGACTAAAAATTTACTTAACATGTCAATTGCTATAAACTAAGAAAGAACAAGACCAATGACACTTCCTTACTGTGTTCCAGAGTATCTTTCCCCACTTCTCTATCCAACTGAATTAAACTAGTTGACAATATACACAGAATATTCAGCAGTACTATATATTCATCTATGTACATCTTACATAAAGGTTTTGTATATTGATTTTTCTTAAGGATTAGTTTTTATTTGTCAAGAACAGTTAATCAATTAAGTAAGTAGTCAACCTTTTTGCCTCTTTTTAGCCAGAAACAGAGTAGTTGAAATTAAGTAGGCCAAAGTTTAATATAGGGAGTTATTTTGATTACCCCTAAGGAAGTGTTAATTTGAAGATGTGCTAAGCAGATGAGTTGTATCTGTAATACTAGCATAAACAAATCTCAAGGACAAGGATAGGAAAATCCAGTACTGAAGACATAACAAAACCTCTGGAATTTTCAGGACATCTACTTCACTAATTGTTAAAATTAATTGTGTGAAACATTTTTCTCTGATTTAATTTTGTTTCCCTAAAAGTAATTTAGTAGAATGAAATGTTAGTAGAATGAAATGTATTGCTACTGTAACTGAATGGAACCCTGGCTATACACATATAGAAAATCATACCATTTTAATGTAATTTTAGCCTGCTTATCAGGCTACTGAGGAAATAAACATAATATACAGCAGCTTGGAACTTTATTTTGGCAAAATAATAGAAATAAAACCTCAAAGGTTTTAACTTAGTTTCTAAATAGAAATAAATCTAACACATTTCAAATGGATTCCTAATATGGCAAAACTAGCTCTGCTATCAGTATATTCAGAATATAGGAATACATTTCCTTCTTCTTCCTGGCTCCCTTTTCTTCTCTAGAGGGGAGTCCTTTGGCAATGAGGAATCCTCACTAGGCAGAGGCAGCAACTATGTTCCCCTCTATATAGTCCCAGTGCAAGGTGCATATGAATGGCAGGGCAAACTGTGTCAGAGGCCAAGAAGTGCTAAGGATTAGACTTGGGGAGAGCCTGTCCTGTTTCATCTTTGCTCAGATGGTAACTTATCCTTTGGGAACTACTACTATCTAGTGTGTGCTAGGTCAGCTCCATGGTTAGGGAGAGCCATAGGATTAGGCAACTATAGCTGGATCCCTGACAGCTCCTTTTCTCTGCAGTGCACAGCAGAAGCTGAACGTTGAGAGTCTGGATCATATTCTGCTCTGTCTTCTGACTGGATAGAAAGCCAACTAGAGAATTTTTATACCATTGTTAGCCAAAATTACCAGTGTACTGATACTTGTACTCTAGCATCTGAAAATATTGTACTGGTGAAAGAATATTTCTTTTGCATGACAAAATGCACTTACCTCTATGGAGCCCAAACCTTCTTCAACTGAACTGAATGCTAAAGCTATTGACGGTTATGTATGGGGTCCATACTCCTCTCACCCTTATTTGGTACTTTAAGATTGCTGCTGGAATAACATGAGAGGGTCCTTGATATTTTTAATAAGTGAAAACTGAGATGTTTGATGTTCTATAAGACATGCTGCTTGGGCCAAGACAGTATTTCAAGGGAAAGTGAACAGAAGGAGAAAAAGAAGTGGATCAAGGAAAATAACAGACAAAATGGTTCTGGATAGACAGAGCAGTCTTGTATTGGGTCAAAGATGCCCAACAATATGCCATGTTGCTGACAAGCCATCCTGAGCATTTTGCACTGGTTGGATTCTAGGAACAATAGGTTCCTGACAGAGTGTAACAGGTGAAAGAATATTTCAGAATTCAAATTATTTTGAGCAACTGGTATATTCAGCTTCACCATATTCATTGGTGACCCTAAAGAAGATGGAGTTGGTAAAAAAAAACAAACCTGTATAATAGATCTTGCTTTCATAAAAGTGTGCCTTATTTAAAGTTGTTGAACTGCCATAATTTTGAAGCATTTAAACAAATTGAAACAATATTTTTTCATTATCAAAGAGTTTGCAAAAGGCCACAAAAGCACTTTCCCCCTCCTTTATATCTGCCCTAGAAGACAGATAGGGATGCTACCTATGAGTAACCATATGATCTAGAGGAAGGAAGAAAAGGCTGAGAGTTAAATATGTCTCTGTGCCACCAATCAAGTAGATATAAATTAAACACTATTCTAAACATATACAAAGAGATTTCTTTTCTTTGGAGACTGAACACAGACAGCTTAGCGTCATCTAAAGTATTTTAGGGCCTTGTTACATGTTAATTTTAGGAAGCTCCTAGAGCTCTTAACCCCTGTGTTGTCCACACATTAACACCTGAAACTACTTTTAAGCATACTTTAGGTGGCTTAAAGTTACACCACTCCAAGGCAGGTTTATCTCTGATCCATGTTACCCAGCTCATGTTCCATTAATGTGTGGCCAGTCCCCACAGATGAGTCATGCAAAGTGAAGTCCTCCAGCTTCCCAGGATGCAGTGTCCCATCCCCCACATTTCAGTTCTGTATGGAAAAACTTTCCTTCCCCTGAATTCTACTGGCCAGGGGCCAGATCTACCATCAAGCCAACTCCTCTTCCCACCCCTGAGAGTGTAATCTTCCCACCCCAGTGGTGCAACCCTGTGTAAACAGGCTGTAGACCACATGCTAGCTAGCCAGATTGCAGGGCATGGATGGGTCTGGGAGTGGGGTGAAACAAAGTAGAGGACCAGATCAGGTCCCCATGAGCTGGGGATTCCTTCCAAGGGCAGGGGCAGTAGCTCCACAAAAAATGCCTTCTCTCACTGTTTCTAGCTCCCAGCCACCCTAGGAAGCACTACCAGCACTTCCCCTCCTCAATCCCAAACCTGATTACAATCCCAATGTATTAAAATATGAAACCTTTTAAATTTACTTTCTCTATTTCTTTTAACCTCTTGTGGGGGTATTTTTTATTTTTTACTTTTTTTAAATTTTACCCTTTAGTGGCACACTTCCTCCATTTCACCAACCTTCCCCCACCCCCATCCCATTAACCCTCTGCCTCCCAGCTTCAAGTTTGTGCCCAGCTCCCAATCCATCTCTCACACACCTCCACCTAGAGCAGGGATAGAAGCTCACCAGTTCTCTAATGGCAACTCACAGGTATAGCTCCTAGTTCAGACCCTGTTCATCAGCCCTCTAGTGGCAAGTCATAGCTGTGTAGATCACAGACAGTCAGGATGCATCTACACATGCCATTAAGGCGTTGTGATAACTCCAGCATATTTCACACCAGAGTCAGCTCTTCCTAGGTGCAGTATCTACATAGGACCACAGCAGTTTGAATTGGGATAGAGCAGCTGTGGTCTGGCATGTACTATCTTACTGCAGAGTTAATTAATTTACTGTGCCCTAATACTGGTGTATGTGTAGATGGTGATGCTTTACTATGGTGCTAATTAGTCTACTCTGCAGTAAAGTGTACATGTAGATGCACCCTCAGAGAGGAATTTTAGCATTAAGGTGTGACTGCTCCAAACACAAGCTAGCACTAACACCGATCAACATTTGAGTGACTGCAAGTGCAATGTGTAAGAAGGCTCTTAGAGAGATTTCAGCTAAGGTGACCTGTCTGTTCAGTACTGAGGTTTCTACAGCATTTTTACCTCCTGCAAAACAAAATTAAAGGCTAATGTCCAAGCCTAATTTCCAATGCTTGAAGATTCCATACAAATGACTGACACCTAAAGGTTTGTCAGGAACCAACTCCAAATGTATAGGTCTAAAAGCTTTGTTTTGGAATTGCTTACCTGTTTTTACAGCTTTCTGTTTAAACGAGTAAAATTACCCTTCCATTTTCAGTTGCACTAAATTGACCAAAATAGTTTCAATTACATTTTGTATAAAATAACAATAATATT
This sequence comes from Alligator sinensis, assembly GCF_000455745.1. Taxonomy (NCBI): domain Eukaryota; kingdom Metazoa; phylum Chordata; order Crocodylia; family Alligatoridae; genus Alligator; species Alligator sinensis. The sequence continues at coordinate 1,578,273 of NW_005841932.1, forward strand.
ACAAATTCAGACACAACATTAACCAAATTCAACCTTCAGGCTACGAAAGCAGCCAAATGTTGCAGAAGTTATTTACTTTGTTGAGCGATAATTTCTGTTAGGATTGAAGTTGTGTGTCGGAAATTATGTATCTGTACATAGATCAAAACAGTTATATAAATGATTGGCAATTCAGAAGATAAATAAATTCATCTTTACACTGGAAAGACTGATGTTGTCCTTCTGTAACACAGCTACCGATCTATATTCTGCTTCCAGTACTCTTGCTGTGATCTGGAGTAGCTCAATTAAAATCAATGGCGATACTCTAGGTTCAGTCCAACTTGAGGGCAGTTAGCTCTTGGCAATGGGATTTTAGCAGCTTGTAGAACTGAGCCCTAATGGACAGCAGAATTTGACCTATTCCCTGCATTGGCACTGAGCTTTTAGTTCATTCCTCTGACAGATTTATAAAATGAAAAAATATTTAGTAAAATGATGCTCGAGTTATTTTTCTATTACTGCTGGAAAAATTCACTGGTTCAGATGCCATTAATTTAAAACCTACTGGGTGTGTCTACATAAGACACTTAACTTTTCATTATCATAGTTTGCTGTGAAGTAAGGATGTACACATGCTTGCTACACAGTAAACCTCCCTAATCTTAAGTAAATTTGCTACCTACAAATCAAGTGGCAAATTTACTCAAGGTTAGTAACAGTGCTGTAGTGCTCATGTAGATGCCTGACTGGGAGCAAAATCTATTCCAGGTCAGCTGTCCACCAGCGGGTGGGAGATAGCTCCCTGGATCTGCTGGTGCCTGGAGATACTTATCTCACAGCAGTGGCTTCGCAACTGAAGCCAGTGCTGGGAGCTCCCTGATGGCTGTGGCTGGGGAGCCTGTTCCCTACCCAGCTTTGTGAGTACAGAGCTTGGTGGGTGGGGGTGAGAAGATCCCCAGCCAGTTCTCCCCTGAGCTCTGTGCTCACAGAGCTGGAGGTGGGGGGGAGGAAACATGCTCCCCAGCTGCACCCCCCCGCGCCACAGCTCTGGACTCATGGAGCTGAGCCAGAAACAAACTCCCTAGTCCCAACCCAGCATGTGGTGCAAAATCTGAGAATTGTCCTGGTCAGGGGCAGGTGCCAGCCCCATCCCCAGATTGGGTGATTAAGGCATGGGGCTTGAAAAGAGCTGCAGGGGTGGGGTAGGTCCCAGCCCCCTACCCCAATATACTGGTTGGGTAGCTAGCAACTAGCTCACTGCCCCACTGGTGGATTGGGGCAGGAGGCTGGGAACTGTTCCCCCCCTGCAGCTCTTTCCAAGGCCCCTTCCCCTAAATGGGGAGCCAGGGCCATTAGCTCCCTACTGCCAGGGTGGGGGATATTGTCGCTGCCCCTGCAGCAGGCAGCTCCCTGGGGCCAGGAGCCAGCTCCCTCCTGACCTGGTGCTCCCTGCCAGGCCCTGGGCTAGCACCCAGGGGAGCCTGGAGCTTTCCCTGGTGGTGGCAGAGGCCCATTACAGAGCTGCAGGAAACTTGGTGCAAAGAGAAGCAAATCTTCTCCCTAATCCAGCATGTGTAGATGCCTGCCTGAAAATGCTTTGTGCTTGAGTAAATGCATATGTAGATGTACCCACAGAGAACTGAAAAATGAGTTTGCCACAATAAATGCAAATCTGAAAAAATAAAGATGTAGGTGCTAATTTCTAACACTTGAAGAGTCCATATAAATGACTGAAACCTAAAGATAAATTCAGATTCATGACAGGGGCACACATATTTAAGGGCATTAATACACATATCTTTTTGTCCCATGATGTGCTGGAGATCTGGCGGGTCAGAGCAGATTAAATTAATTTATTGATCGAGTCTGCTTCACACCTGAGCTCATGTCCACTGCTGCTTCACATGCAGTTGTATAAGCAGCAAAATGCACATCAGCATGTCGAAAATGGTGGCAATGCACTTTTGAACTAAAACACCTTCGTTGTGCTTTAGTTAAAAAGCGTGCCGCCACCATTTTAACAGCAGTGACGCACATTTTGCCGCTTATACAACTGTATGCATCCCAGTGCTTTTAAAAGCACCCGGAGCTATAGCGTAAGCATATATACAAATGCCCTATAGCCCTAAAAGATTTGTTTTGGAATTGCTTGCCTGTTTTTACAGCTTTCTGTTCCTGTATATTGCCTGCCTACTTTCAAAATACACTTTATTGTCTGCAATCTAATGTGTTGCATATGAATAAGTTTCCTGCAGTCTGTAAGGAACTGACAACAATTGAGTTGCTTAATGATAACAAAATGCGCCTGCAAATTTGTTCTCAATTGTTTATTCTATATATATTTAAAATCTTTATTTAAAATTTAATCTCTCTTAAGCATGAAAGACTACAATATAAAAATGGAAGAAATGTGTCAGAAACATTAGCTCTGATCCTGC
>NW_005841932.1:1580702-1586097 GCF_000455745.1 Alligator sinensis
GGAAGTTGTGAATCCATGGCACCACGGAAGAGGTGAGGAATTCATGAAGAGTTGGGAGGGAGACACTGGCTCTATAGATTGTGCTACCAGCGAGCCAGCCATTACACATTTTTGCTGAGCTCATATGAGAGAGTTGTTCAGTCCTCAAGAGACATGTCAGCATTTCTCAAGATTAGGTTCTCAGAAAGCAGACTCTTGGAGGCTAAGAGTCTGTGTAGTAATTAAGAAGAGAGGAGTGAAGTTCATGGCCGTGAATTTGCATACTTAAGGAATTCCCTTTCACTGATAAGGGTTAGGTGGATAGTGACTACTGTAGCACTTTCCCATCTCACTTAGAAACTGTGGGAACTGGCTTCTGGTGCCAAGATGAGCTCAGTGAGTAGTGGAAAAAATGTTTGGAATCAGGAGAGGCTCAGAGCCAAACTAGTGCAAGATGCACAATGTCCCCTAAATAACATTTGGAGATTAGGTAATGGGTATTCTCATTGATGAAGACTCTTGAGGAAGATGTAACTAGGGGCAACTGGAGATGCATGGGATCAAAGCCAAGTCTGTTGTGGGAATTGGGGAGGGGGTCTCATTGCTTCATGTTAGGGCAAAAAAGCATCTAGACAGAATGAAAAAAGCAACATCTCACAGCTATAGCTTCCCTAATAAAGCCTAACAAATCTTACAAGAAGATTCATGGAATCCTGGGTCTTTTGAGTTGATACAGGAAAATTAAGGCAGAAAGTTGCGTGGTTGGAAGAAAAGAAACACTTTTTTCTCCAGGCATTTAAACAACTTTAGCCATATCTGTCAATTTTTTACAAGCAAGGATTAAAGTTTAACAATGCATACCTCCATAAGAACAGCTTGAAGGAGTCTGAGATTCAATAAAAATATCATGCACTTTTAGTTGTTAGCCAGAGTGATAGGAATACTTGTTTAAATATAATGGAAGTTGACCAAGTTGTTCACACTGAACTTTCTTTGTCTTATCAGTTTCATCATTTTACAGTACTGACTAATTCAACTCTGAGGCCCTGAATAAGTTGTGATAATTTTGTACAAATCAGATGCTGTGACACAAAGTCTACCTTCATGTGTATATATATCAAGCCCCATTAACTGTAATGGGAAAGCTACAATCTAATGACAAAAATGAATATGAATCACTGATATACATTAATGGATAGTTTGTCCTCTCTCTATTGAAATCTTTAAGTCATCCATTCAGATTTTCTATTTTGCTTCTCTTCCTTAGATCATTTTTAGACTGAGGAAATCCAGGACTGGTATTAATATCCTTGTAAGCAGTGCTACGTTTTTGATTCAGCACTACATATTGAACATGCACAACATTCTGTGTTCATTACTATTTGAAAAAAAAATAACTCTACTTATCTGGTTAGCACAAGTTTTTCAAATTTATTTTAAAGGAAAACTGAATAAAGATCAGCCTTAAACCATATATTAGAATATCAATGAGTATAACTAGTTAGGTTGTTTTTCTGAGTCTACATATTTAAATATTGTCCATTTCCATAGCTTGCTTCAAACTAGTTCTGAATGAAAGAGGCTTTTCAAGCAAATAATATCCAGACTTGTAAGGTGAAATCTTTGTCCCATTGAAAACAGCTGCAACACTCTTCAAAAGAGCCAGGGTTTCAACCATACCATTAGTTTCAGAGGTGGATGGGTTTTGAAAGATAAAGCTTACTTAATATTCTATTAGTTATTTTATAGGGACCTAAACTGTCTTTGAATTCTGCTAAGGGTACCACATGTAGAAATATCAGCAATTTGTTAATCTGTCTATTAAACTTCTTGTTTGGCATTCTGCAACAAATAACCTTTGTTGAAAAAGTCTGAAGTCTGACACATTAAAATATTAGCAATCTTTCTATATCCGCTCTTCTGATATGCTTTTAAAATGCACTTTATATATATATATCTTACCCACATTCTAAGCATCCATCATTTCACAAGAACAATACAATTGTTTTCTTAAAGCATGTCTGTTAGTACCAGGAGCCTTAGGTATTCAGAAGGATTCGAGTTCTCTCCCACTAAAAGTTCTCTACCATTCAGTTGTACAGTATAACCTCAATGTGACAGGGGGCAAACTGAAGGCCAGATCACAAGTCAGCCCACTCACCTGCCTAGGGCAGTCCTCCATAACTTGTCTGCCACGACTTGAATGTTAATATGATAATAAGCAGGAGGCTGCCCTTATATTACCCTGAGGCCAGGGGGCACTATCCACAGCTTTGTACCTCCCCTACACCATGGCCCATGCCTTGTAGATGGCATCTCGATTGTGATTGCTCCCCGGTCTGAGGCTGGGGCAAATTCAGTCCATCATTGGGTTCCATTCACGCACACACTTACTCCACCCCCCCCCACCTCACAGAGGGCCTCTTGCACTCTGCTCCCCCTCTCACAGGGTCCTCTAACATACTGTCCATTACTGGGCCACACTCCACCACCCTTGCTCCCCTCAAGCAGCCCCTTGGGGCCATCAGCCCTCACTACTTGCAATCCGGTAGGACACACGCTTCACTTCGGTTCCCTCAAGGCCTGGCTTTATGTCAAATAGTGGGCTGACTCTGCCCTGGGCCCCTCACTGGGCCCCTTGACTCCATTCTCCCTTATGGGGGTTGGCTCATTTACTGTCCTCCAGGCTTCTCTTGCAGCCCTACTCAGTACCCCCCTGGTGCAAACCTTCAAGCCTCCCTCAGAAGCCCTACTCTGCACCCCACATGCACAGTCCTTCAAGTGCCCCTTTTGCACCCTACTCTGTGTGGGCCCTCACCATAACTCTCCACAACAACACTGCCCCCTCCAGGGCCTCTGGGACCCTTTGTCTCTGCTGGGCTCAGGTGCCTATTAATGGATGTGCCTGGTTCCATTACTCCCACAGCTCTCACAACTACCCACCAGATGGTGGTGGCCGAGTTAAGGTGCTTTACCTGCCTGTCACCAGTGGGAGTAATTGGTCTGGTATTTCTTTGGGGCTGTCCCAACACAGACAGCCCCACAGGACCACCCTTACCTAGCAGGGTGCAGTTTTAGGCCATGCCCAGGAGCCCCCAAGCCTTCCCCCTAGCTCCTGCCTTTACCTCCAGGATGTTGCTGAGCTGTAGCTTTGCCAGCTGATGTTTCTCTCATGGCAGCTGGAAGCAAACTGCTGCCTCTCCCTATATAAGCTTGGTCCTAAAATGGCAGTCCAAATCAGGCACCTGCTGGCTGCCTGTCTCCAGTCCTTAAAGTGACAAACACCCAAAGGTGTGCTGCCACACTCATGAATCCAGCATTATCAAAAATCCGGCACTACCCCCTACCACTCCAGGACTGGCCACCACTCCCCCACTCCCTCCAGGATGCAGAGGGGAAAGCTTTCATGTGGCGGCTGCCACCATCATTCACCACCCCATGCCACTGCTCCATGTGTGGCTGCTGCTCTGGGACCAGCTGCCGCTGTCCCGCTCCCCCCATGCCCACTCTGCTCTGTCACCAGCTGCTGCACCAGTTTTAAAAAATCCAGCATTTTCAAATTTATGGCAGGTGCTTGGTCCCAAGCATGCCGGATTTATGAGGTTATACTGTATTTTATTTTTACTTTATGATAACATTTAAGCATGGTACTTCACATTTTTTCAGGTTTTCTCCATGTTAAAATAATCTATTTTTTTAATAGTGTCTGGAAGTCTCATGGATCCATTTTATTAGGTATTCTTTATGCATTGTAAGAAATGGTCTAAAAGAAAAGACCATCTTTTTCCCCCACTCAGTATGAAATTCTGGACCCAATGAAGTTGATTTGTGTTCTGCCATTGACTTTATAGGGCCTGGATTTTACTCTTGTGTCTTCTAATGAAGATACCTTAGTTAACATAAATCGCATTTATTATCCAAACAGTGCTTGCAAGCTGATTCTCATCCATTGTTTAAAATGTATCTTCTTCAATATGACAAATACTGCTTTGGACATTGAAGAGCTTAAGAGCTTACTTTGCTATGTGCTGCTCAGGAAGTCTACTCATTACAAACTCACAGAACATCTACTGCATCACTTCTGTTTCTATTTTTTTAGAACTCCCCACAACTTTGTAGCTGACCAACAGAGTTAAGATATCTGGAAAACAGGCCTGCCTTGCTATGCAAAAAGTTTATGACCCCCTAGATGTTGTATTGGAGAACTCAATGGATAATCTTATGGTCCACTGAAATTCCATTCTTGTTTCCTCCGTTCATTAAGGTCTACTTTTGTACTTAAGCTGGAATGGAGACTGAAGAAGTCCAATTAGGTTTATATTTGTCATTTTTAGGGTCTTTGCATTTCTTCCTTGTTACAAGCAGAGCACAGGCTGAAACATCCTTGAGAAAAAATCATCCTCATATTTCCAGATGAGTTGTGAGAAGGAAATAATAGAAATCATGTGAGAGATTCTAATTTCTTTAGCTATATAGTAGGAGGTTGTCAGTCAGGGTGGTCCAAATAAACAACTGATATTTTGCTTGCATAGTCAATCTACAATGAAACAGACCTGCAAAACTTGCAGCATCTTTATTTTGAATATACTTGAAGAATTTCTTGTTCTTTTTATACACATGAACACACATGCACGTCTGTCTGCACACACACACACATGTATGTGTGAGAGAGAAAGAGCGAGCAAGTTAGCTATTTACTTTTGGAAATCTATTTTTCTTTCTTCCATTTCCCTCTTGCATATTATCTACTCTAATTCATGCTCCTGTTCCTGAATGTTCTAGGGTTATATTTTTAATTTTTTAAAGATTTGTTTGGCTCAAATACAATTAAATTTTGCTATTTAGCCGGACTGATTTATGCATTATATTTCTGGTTTCCCATTTTCTTCAGCAGTATGTATTAGGGCTGTGCAAAGCTTTGGTGCCTGATTCAATCTGATGGAGATTCAGCTCAATTCATTGGCCAAATCTCCAAATCTGAATTGAATCAGAGGACTCTTTAATCTCTCTGAATTGAATTGGAATCGATTCGGAGAGATTCGAAAAGATTTGGCAATTTGGACATAGGCACAGATTTAAATGCTTTTTCTACATACCTCAAGGTAGCAGGTGACTCATGAATGCTGTGATGGTGGGGCGCATGAAGCATCCCACAGGACTGTGGGGGGGTCCCCAGCGTGCTTGGCAGCAGAGTCAGAAGTGGACCAGAAGCACTGCCAGTCCACTTCTGGGTCAGCCCGGGAGTGTGCTGGGGCCCCCCTGTGCTCTCTTGGCTCAACAACTGGTACCTCCTGGGTCGGGGGGGGCACCTAGGGTCTCCCTGTGGCCAGTTGCTGAGCCAGGGGAGCATGGGTGGGGGGGGCAGTGCGCTCCCTGGCGGGTTTGCCACCAAGCATGTGGAGGGCCCCCCCCCCCC
>NW_005841932.1:1586128-1588568 GCF_000455745.1 Alligator sinensis
GGGGGCCCCCCCCCCCGCACTCTTGTGGGAGGCTCCACCCACCCCAGCATGGCAGCATTCATGAGCCATACTGGTACCTTGAGGTATGTAGAAAAAACTTTTAAAGCTGCGTCTATGGCCGAATCGTTAACTCTTCAAATCAGCATCAAATCTTCAGATTCAGCTGAATCAAATTAGGGACAATGATCTGAATCAATGAATCGATTTACTGTCCCTAATTTGGGCTGAATCCAATTCTGAATTGAATAGGGTCTGCTTTGCACACCCCTAGTATATATGTCTTCAGAGGCTCCATTGTTTAAATTGTTTTCTTAAGTAGTATCCATGCCATATGTAAATATCTTGCTCAATGGTTATTCTGAAAGTATTTCTTATTTTACTGAGATCGTCTGCTCCATGGAGTTCCTGTTGCATCTTAGGCTCCCAGTTCAAGATGCTCTTGGTTCTGCATGAAAACTGCTCTTATGAAATTTCTAATGGTCTCTGCTTATTCAGATATTAGAACCAGTACTTCATCCTTCAGTACATTTTAATGATTCTCTGCTGGAAATCTTCTGTTCTCTTAGTTTCTGTGGCAATGTCCTGTTCTCTCTCATCGTTCATTCACCCTGTTCTTAAGATAATCCTCTTCATCCTACCCTCCAACTTTCTGTGGGAGCTTCCACAGGGTTTGGTCCCCTTCTCCTATCCCCTTCATTGTAGCTCTGGATAATTTAATCTTCAAACACAAATTCAACCACAATCTCTATGCAAATGACTCATAGATATATCTCTTTGCTTCAGGTATGTCTCCTTGGGTGCATCTACACATGCGCTTTATTGCAGAGTTGACTAATTAGCTCCATGGTAAAGCATCAACATCTACACGTGCACCTGTGTTGGGGCACAGTAAATTAATTAACTTCACCATAAGATAGTACTATTGGGGACAGTACTATCTTATGGTGGAGTACTTAACTCTGTCAAAATGCATGTGTAGATGGTGACAGGGGCTGGCTGGGTCACAAAGGTGCTAAAGTGCGGAGGCTGCCTACTGCCTAGCCTCACACTTTAACACCATCATGCCCCAGCCTGCCACCTGATGCTGCCACTTGGATCCTGCAGCTGACTCCCCAGTTGCCCCTGCCAGCCTGGGGCTGCTTTGGCCCCGCTCAAACTGTTGTGGTCCTGGGTGTACATGTAGATGCAATACCTAGGAGCTACTGACTCTGGTGCAAATTGTGCCATAGTTTATCACATTGCATTAGTGGCATGTGAAGATTCACCCTTTATGCCCAAAATAAAATGTCAGCCTATTTCTTGGACATAATCTCATAAATAGCTAGCTGATACCTTCAGCATGCCATGGCTAAAACAGAGTTTTTACTCTTTTCCCTAACTCTCAATCACTGCCTTCTCTCTGCAGACAAGAGTATGTATGCAGACTATGCAGACTATGATCCTGACTTCCAAGCAGGTCCACAGCATAGGGACTATTTATTACTCAGTCTTTTCTTCTATCCTCACACCCAGGCAACATATAAATTTTGCATTCTTTCTGTATAACATCTAATTTATTGCCTGCCCTGTCCATTTATACACTCTCTTCATAACACATCTTGATTACAATAACCTTTCCCCTAGTCTTGACAAACACAATCTTGACTCACTCATATTTACTCAGAATATTGCTGCAAAGATCGACTTCCTTGCCTTCCACTTCAAGTACCTCCACTGTTTCCACTTTATCTGTCACAAACAAAAGCTGCTTGCCTCATTTCCATAGCTCTTCATATTGAAATGCCAGCTTCTGCCTGTAATAGCCCATGATACCCACCTCCGAAGTTCACTTTCAAACAGTACTTTTGTGGGTTTTTTTCTCTAGCAGCCATTATGCTATGGAAGAGCTTTCTATAAACATCCTCAGAGTTCTCATTATTCTTCCAATCTCTACTTAAAACTCTCTTCTACCATGATGCCTTGGAAAACTTGACTACAATTAGGCTATTGGTATGATGGGATCACTATCATACTGATAACTGGTTCTTCATATGCCAATTCTTCTATACCCGTCTGTTGTGATGCCTTGAAATTAGACTGAGATCCTGGGGTAAAATATCTTTTTTTCCCTATATTTATACAGTACCTACACTAGTGGGGTCTTTGTCCACACCTATGATTCCTACTGCAAAGCAAATAATAATAACAATAATAATAACAATAATAATAACAATAACAAGAATCATCATCATCATCCAGCAGTAGTAATGAATAGCAGTTACAAATTAAAAACAGTTAACTGAATTCCTATAGCCAATAGGCCTTTTTGCCTTTGTTCAGATTTAGACTAACTCTATTCAAGACCAGTATATTAAACTAAATTTAGATTAGTAAATGTACATTAAGTACACTGGTTAACTAGGAGATATTCAACCATTCCTCTAAACAACAGATCTTCCTG
>NW_005841932.1:1588578-1589643 GCF_000455745.1 Alligator sinensis
GTCTATTCAACATGAAGGCCACCTCTTGTTTATTTTACAACAAATGAATGAATCAGTCACAGACAAAGTCTCAGCACTCTGGATCCTGGCTGTTAATAATAATTCATTCTTTCCAGAAGAAATAATTGAAAACCACTTGTTATAAATTAAACTGCAATTACATTCTCATTGTTACATCAGAATCATTCTCAGATAATGACAGTTTCCTGAAGGTGTAATTTCAACCACTAATTTTAATTTTAATAAACTCCTTGATACAGAGACCAAATGCTGTTTTGCTGGAAACTAACTTGGATTGTGCAGGATTTGCATTTTATTTAAATTATTTTCAAATGTTCATTGAAGGTACCAGAATGCTATGAGGTAGTTTAGAGTAGGCACTCTGACAACTCAATTTTCTAGACTATCATTGTACGTATGTAAAATATGATTCTGTACACTACAGTAATAGGTCATGGGACACCCACCCCCAAAACCCAAAGCTTCTCTGAGGTTTGTGAAAAATCCTAATGGATAAAAGTGACTTTTTCAACTTTGCATCCTTGCTATGTCTGACAAAGTTCCAATCATGCCAATCTCAAACCCAAGCCACAGTTGTCTCAACCTGCCCTTTCCATCTTAAATAGCTATACCAACCATAGAAGAAAATGTGTGGGAAAATAAATTTGCTCTTATTCTATATTACGCTTTCTGGCCAGTCTTGGTGAGAATTACAATGGGTATATAATTTTGTCAATATAACTGTATAGCAAATATGTCACAAAGTCATCATGGAGACATGTATGCCATACATCTGTCCTCCTCATACGAGGAGGGCATGGTATCTCCCAAGTAGTTCCTGTCATGTTTTCTCCCTTCATAAAAAAAATGAAGTAAATTCTTTTGCTTTTTCATTCCCTCATCTGATCCCATAAGTAGGAACCTACCCAAATCATGATTATGCAATTTTTTCAGAAAACATGAAATTGGGTAGGCACCATAAAAAATGGAGAGCCCTGCAAAATAATGGTGGATTCACTGCAAACTCTTCCCCCACTCAGCCTTCCCCCCCCACAAACCCCCCCC
>NW_005841932.1:1589653-1631362 GCF_000455745.1 Alligator sinensis
GGGTGGGGCAGGACTGCTCACAGCAGGAGGCAGGGAGGATGCAAGGAGCTTCACTGGGGTCCAGGCTTATGCACATGCACCGACCACTGGCAATGAGACAGGCTGGGATCTAGACAGATTCTGGTACAGCTGCTTGCAGCCTTCTTCCTGCTACAGCTAGCCCAAGACACCGGGGCAGCTGCTTGTGCAGCCTCTCTGCTTGGGGATGGCCCAAATCTGTGGCTTAATTGCCTTGATTAAACCCAGGGAAGTCATTAATCCATGCTTAATAATGGGTAGATTAATGGCCTCCCCAGGCTTAGTCAGGGTAATTAAGTTATGGTTTTGGGCCATCTGTCAATCTGCAGGGAGGGGTGGGATGCCGGGGTCCCTCAGCCAGTCAGGGGTATTGGGGGCTCCTACCATGCTCACCCCATGAAAATGTTGGCCAGCCCCAGGATCTGCCCGTGAAATGAGCCAGCTGCCTCCTTGAATTTGGTAAACTGCTATCCATAAGGTAAAGCCTTTTTTACCTCCCTTTAAAAAGAGATCTCAATGACACACTTTAGGATTAATGAGTTCTAGGCTTTTTGTGATTAGTGTCTCCATGTAGTGCTGAGGAGAAAGGTTGGAAAGATATTCAGTCACCTAAAGCTATAACTAATCATCTAATATATTTTTTTAAGTAGGTAGGTACTCATTTCTATGTTTAGGTGCCTAGGTAGCTTAAGAAATGGATGAGCAGTATGGGGCAATAATCAGAGGGCCAGATTGTAGCAAAACCCCCAGCTTTTCTTTTTGTTTTCTTTTAAAATGCAGTCCATCCTCTTCCCCAAACATTTCTGACTTTTCCTCTCCCTCTCTATTCCCTAAAGATAAGTATAAGTAAGCTAAGATATAGAATAAGCTTTAAATTTTTATTTTCGGTAGTAAGTTTTATTTTTTCTCTCCCCTCTTTGCAAATAAGTGCCCTGCTATTTTGATATAGATACCCACTGTTTTATAAGTGATAATTATTATGTTTGTACTGCTTTTATATTGTGTGATTACTATTTTAGGCCCATATATGTAAGTTAGCGTAAGTCATGTTAGGTTTCCATCTTGTAATGTCAATTGTCTATCTTATCCCCATGCCTGGTTGTGTAACCGATGACTCACACTACCCTTCCTATGTAACTTGGTTCCTGAATGAATAGGGATGAATGAGGGTGCTTGAGGGACAATGGCAGTAGGTCTAAAAATAGCTCCTTCTGAAAGACCGAATCATCAACACCAATACCTGGACCAATGACCCAGCCCTTGGAACCACACTCAGCATTCAAGAAGCGAAAGATGAGGCAACACAGCATTGTGCCCAGGCTACACATGCTCAGTATGAACACCTGGAACCCTTCGGGACAGGACTGACCTTGCCTGGACAGGCCCTCCCCATAGGAGATCAGAGGTAGTCTGCCCCATAAAAGTAGGTAGTGAAGACTGACTCCTTGGGAACACCATTTCCATCTGGACCAGACCAGCTCCACATCACACCACCTATCCACCCCAGAGGCCCTGCCAGGGACCCCCCACTATGGCAACACTGAGCTGAAGGAGACCCCGACAGGCCATCAAGGACCCACTTTCAGCCTGGGATAGGTAGATATCACCTGCATATTTCCTCCTCCAATTTGGACTCTCTCTCTCTCCTCCCAGACTTCAGTCCCTGGACCAAGCCTCTTTAACCCCAGCTGCCATTGTGTGTGTGTGTGTGTGTGTGTGTGTGTGTGTACAAAGAACCAATAAAATATCATGTCACCATCTCCCGTGTTCAATAAAATGCCTATCATTTGTAACCCGAAGTTGGGTTCTGTTTCACTGAGCCCTGGTCCCTTCCTTATCTTAAATTCCGGTCTCTGTCTCTCAGCTCCAGTTTCCCCTCCCTCCCCCCACATCCCCTTTTCCTGATCTCTAAATTCTGTCTCCCATTTTCTGCCACACCTCAGCTCCTTTTTGTCCCTTTTCTGCAAGCTCTTAGCCCCGGTCCCGCCATTTTTCTGCATCTCTCAGCCTTGTGGCTTTCTGCAATGTCTCAGCCCTACTCCCAGTTTTCCTCTCCCCACATACCTGTCAGCTCCCCTGTAGTTTCCTTGCTCTGGCCCCAGCCTCTGGGCTTCTCCCCAGCATCACTCATTCACTTTGCCAGCTTTCTGCTTTCAATTAACACCAATTAACCTTAAGTTACCCCAACATACCTCCAGTCTGTCGGTTCTAATCCTGGCACTGGCAACTTTCATCTCAGTCTCCACCAGCAGTAACCTGAAGTAACCACAAGCCTCAGCTCCTCAACCCAGCTCTCTCTAAGTCTACTAGTTCTAATCCTGGTCCCAGCAACTTTCAACCCCTACACTTTCTCTCTCTCTTACCTTAACCTTCCCCCAGGTATCCCAAGTACACCAAGCACATACATACACACCAAAAATAAGGAACTCACTGGTGTGTATGTGTAAGTGAGTGGTATACATGTATGTCATTGTGTGCATGATATGTGAATTAGTGATCTGTGTATGTATATTGGGTGTGCAGGTATTGGTAATTGATTCTGGTCTAATTTCTTTTGGTCTGTATAGTGTGTGTAGGTGCTTGAATTGGTGATGCATTTGCCTAGGCTGGTAATTTTGGATGTGTACGTGTCTGGATCTGTAGTGTGTGTGCACATGCCTGGTGGGGGTACATGTACCTAGAGTGTGTGTATGTGCCTAGTGTGTGTGTGCCTAATTGATTTTGAGTGTGTGCATGTGCAATTGTACACCACACCCTCCTGTCTAACAGCACAATATTGAGATCCTGAGAGTTGGCCTGACCACACAGGGCAACAGGATGAGCCTCAGTAGTCCCTCCATGACATCTAGGATTTGGGCTCTGGGCAAGCAGAAGACCTCCCAAGACAACAGGTTAGGTCAGCAGATGGCTCTCTCCATCCCCCGCAGCAGGGAGTTTCCAACCACCACCACCCACTGCTTCTTTTTGTTGATGGCTATCTCAGTCCTTTCCACCTAGGGGAGGCCTGACCTGTCTTCCTCCACCAATGGAACATAGTCCTCCCTCTCTGCTGCTAGTGCTGCATATCTATGCTCCAGATGAATGACTGCAGGCGGAGGTGAAGATCTCTGCTTGCTGCCAGGAGTCACAAGCCTCCAGCTTCCACCCTCTTGGATGTCCATGTCCTCTCTCTTCTCTAACTCTGAGTCTGGCATTTCTTTTTCCACAGTCCCAGAGGTATCCTCTAGCATCTAATCGATGAATGCCTCATGGAAGAGGGTGCTTTGGAGCCTTACCACCTCCTCCTGTAGTTCTCTCACCTGTCCCCGGAGAGACGCCAGCAGGAGGCACCACTCGCACTGACAGCACTCCCTGACCTGGCCATCACTGGAAGGAACCTGCAAGCTGCAGTCCCCACAACACCAAACCTGGACCTGGGTGGAAGCATTGATGGTGAATGTTCCTGCCTGGACAGAAGCCTCACAGGTGCAAGCAGAGCCAGTGGCTTTGGCATTGCAACATCCTGCAGCCATTTCCCTAGGTTTCTTAATCTGCCTTCTCTCTCTTACTGCTCTTCTTCCAAGCACACCTTCTCTAGCAAAGTCTCCTGGAACTGGATTGTTTATTTCTTGTTGGCCCCAAAGTGTTCCTTTTTTTCCCCTGGCTTCCTCACGCCAAGCTGAAAGACTTGCCCCTCAAAAAAATGGGGGGAGGGCCCACAAAATGGCCTAGGAACTCACCTGCAAACTGTCTGCAAGCTGCTTAGCCTGTTTGCAGCCCCTGTTTGCTGGCTCCCTAGTCACTGAGTTTTCAGAATAGAACCTCCTCCTGTTGTGCCAATCCTTTTAAAATAAAATATATTTCAAACAAAATGAATGTGAGTCTAACATTACATGACTGAGTACTGAGCAAGCATCTCATTAGAAATTTGCCCAAGGTCTCATCTCAAACTAAATGTAATTTAGAATGCACAATGGGAATCACTATATTAGGAAATAACAGTGCCAAATCAGACCAATAGTCCCTTGTAAATAGGTACAGCTCCAACCTTGAACAGAACAAAAACTGTACATAGTTTTGACATACTAACAGAGGCAAACCTCAGTTTGGGAGTAAGTCAAATAAGAGAAGTATAAAGCTCCAGTAAAGTCCCTTTCCTAAGTTAGCTATTCCTAGAGGTTCCCAGATCATACAATGCATTTTGTCTTAATGCCCTCTTAGGGTAATCACTTCCACAGCTTCCATTTTGTGCAGTAATAAAGAACTTCCTTCTGTCAACCTTATACGTGATGCCTTTCAAAAATAAATGGCCAAGAAATTCCTCTAATGCTTTTTTTTAGTGTTCACCCAATTGTGTAGCTGACTGAATAGTATTCACAAAATATCACCCCAAGTATTATTATAATACAACTGAAGCACCCAAATGAGGTAGGAAATTTATTGTGCTATGCCTTATATGCAGACTAAAAAGACACAGTGGGGGAGGCTGGGATTTTTCAAAGTATTTAAGAGCAAAAGTCCTTTGACTCTCAAAGAGATTTGTGTTCCTAAAGTACCTGGGGATTTTTGAAATTCTTACAAAATTACAGTCTCCTAGAGGCTGACACCATTAAAATGGGAGAAGGGAAATATCCTTATTTTACAGACAAGCATAGAAAAAAATAAGTAACTTATCCAATGGCATGCACACAACTGAAAACTGAACTCAGATCCCTTAAATTATAAGGCAGTGTCTTAACCCAAAGCCAAACTTCTCGAATAATCCATCTTCTATTCTGTAAGCTTTATACCTTGAACACAAGGCAAAAGTCTATTTTGATAGGGAAGCCCCTTCCCCAACAAAACAACACATTTTATATAACTGATATGAATCTATAAGGCAGGAAATCCTAGGGTCCTGAAATGTGCATTTGGATGTGGGACATGGGACTGTGTAATAAGTACTAAGTGATTTTTATTGTGCACTTTCATTTGCATAAAGTTGCTTTATGCTTCAAGAAATAAGAACCTTATGTTGAATTTTACTAGACTAGTATTAGGTTTATGACCTGCAGACATGGACCCATCTGTTGAGTAAAATAACTTTCAGTCAAGGAAACAAAGGCAATGCAGACATAAATGAGCATATTTTAAATAACCTACTTTCCTTAACCTAAAATTGTCTTTCTCTTGTAGTTGCTATGCAAATTTATGAAAGAATACAAGAACCACCCCCCCATCCCAGAAAATCACTCTCAAAAGTATTCACTAAAATTTGTTGTTCCATCAGTTTAGAAATGGCTGTAAATGAAGATTTAAAGGCATTCACAGAATGTTAAATTGAACACAAGTTTATTAACAAAATCCTGGACATAAAATGAGTCACTGAAAAAGGCTATTTTGGGAAGATATTTACTTTCCATGTTTTGTTCAGCTTTCCTATTCAAAGTGGGCAGCACAGCCTGAGTAACCATGGTGTAGTGCCAGAATGGCCATTCTGAGCTGGAGGCCCATCAAGCAGCTTGTGCAGGAAGGCACCCCATGTGTGTGGCTCCACATTTATAAAGATGGAGCCAAATTCATTTTTATATTTGCATCATTACAAAGCCAAGGCTGCTGCCCTTACCACTTAATTTTTATTGTTGCAAGTAATATCTTGATTTTATTTTTATGAAAAAGGCAATGTGCCAAATCCTAATTTCATCAAAATCAATCGTGAAGTCTTTATTGCACTGTTTGTTAGAAGCAGAATCAATCCCATCAAAGCATTAAGTTTGTTGTTGTTTATATTGCTTCAAAATAAATGTCTCCCTTATTTTATATTAATTATTAGCCTCCACCAAAGGCTAGTCCCATAGTAGGACTTAATTAATTTGCACATAGTATTGGAAGTCTCATTTAAAGCTTTTTAAATTTTTTTTTTTAACAATTTGGTCAAATTTGGAAAAATCACAACTGACTATTTTCATTTATTTTGTCCAGTGTAGTTTAATTTAATTGTCCATGAGTAAATCTATATGAGATGCTTACTGCAGAGTTGCCTAATTAGCTCTGCAGTAAAACATCAATGTCTACATGAGCAGTCCTATTAGAATAGAGTAAATCAATTAATTCCACCATAGGATAGCACAACCCAACACAAATACTATTGTATGGTGGAATTATTTACTCCTCTACAACATGTTTTGGTGGTGATTGGGGCTGGCTAGTACATGAGTGTAGGGCTGCCTGCTGGCTATCCCTGTACTGTAGCATCCTTGTGTCCCAGTGAGCCCTTCTGTAGCATATTGAGCCAGGAAGGAGCAGCCGTGGGTTGGCAGGCTGACCCCCTGGGCCCCCTGCCAGTTGAAGCTGCGCTGCCCTGGTTCAATGTGCTGTGGTCCTAGGTGCACATGTAAATTCTGTGCCTAGGAGTCCAGAGGAGAGCAACTCATATGATCCAAGGCCTGGAGGGAAGGTCATATGAGGAGAGGCTGAGGGACTTGGGACTCTTCAGTCTGAAGAAGAGGAGGCTCAGGGGGGACTTGGTGGCAGCCTACAATTACATAAGAGGGATACATAAGGAACTGGGAGAACATCTGTTCACCAGAGCTCCCCAAGGGATAACAAGGTCTAACAGCCATAATCTCCAGGAAGGCTGAGATAGACTAGGCATAAGAAAAAAGTTCTTTATGGTGCGTGTGCCCAGGGTCTGGAACAAACTCCCCCCAGAGGTGGTGCAAGCACCTACTCTGGACTCCTTCAAAAAGCAGGTGGATATATTTCTTGCTGGGGTCACTTGAACCCAGCTGACTTCCCGCCTATGGCAAGGGGGGCTGGACCTGATGATCTCACGAGGTCCCTTCCAGGCCCTAATGTCTATGAAAATTATGAAATTTATAAACTCTGAAATGAACTGCACTGGAGTTTATTGCATTGCATTAATATTCATGCATAAATGCACCCCATAATAGCACCTGTTAAAATTAAATAGAAAATGTATGGTCAGAATGATTTGAAATCGCCTTCTAGGACTATCCCAGTAGTCAGCAGCCTGCCTGTTGGGTAGCCAGAGTTAGGGTTACCTATGCTTTCAGGCTTCCTAGTTCTAAGGTAGCCCAGAAAATGGGGATCTGGGACTGGAAATTTTTGAACAATTCTCTTTCTATTTTTCCATTTTCTGAAACTATCTCTTCACTGTAATGTTTGATTATCTGATTTCCCTTCTAATTCAAACATTTATACAAATCTTATCATCTACAGGGCAGAAATTCTGATCATACATAGCTTTTTTCACCTATATTATGAAAATAGGAGAATATCCAATGAGAATCAATTTGTTCTGAATTTCTTTAAGGTGATCTCTGTGCCTGGTGGAAACAGTCAACTCCCATTTGAATGGGACAATATCCCTAGATTTATAGTGACTCTGAGAAACAGTCAGCACAATGAACTTCAGGTACAGCATAAATAAACAGAACGAGTAGCTATGATGAGGGGAAAAAAGAGACTGAAACAGATTGCCAGCTATTTGTAAATTGTCAGGGCCATAAAGTCATCATAGTTGTGACAGTTTATAACAGCTAAGTATCTATCCTCCTATATTTAAATAGTTGTCATTCTAACTCAAGTGAAATCTCTTTTGCACCTCCATTTCTTCACCTCCCCTCCCTGTTTCCTTTTAAGCAGAGAAATGAATTACCACAGTGTAATTAAGATTCAAGGTCTGCCCATAGGGCTCACGGGACTGAAAAACTGGTGAGAGATGAGTTACACAACATCTTCAGACAACATGAGGAAATGTTACAGTTGTTTCTACTGGGTCACTGATTATTCATAATTACACACTAAATTAATTTCTTAGATGTTAAAAATTCAGCCAGTCATATGGAAAGGTTTTATATTTATTTTGATTCATTGTGCTTTGGATTAGCTGAGAATTTATGACATATTTTTCCCTTTTCTCCTTGAAGAATATTTATAACTGCCCAATATTCCTGCTTTTTTTTAATGGCAAGCAGCACCAAGATGCAAAAGACCATCCTTTTCTCCTGTCTTTTTTATTTTTGCTTTACAGCTAGTGGTTTGTGCAATTAGTATTAATGATCAAATTAAAAGGTATCCCAGTGGGTGACTCTGGAGTTAAATTTGTATTCTATCCTGATGACATCTTGTTACAGCTAATAGAACGGGAAAGCTCAATTAAATCTTTTCTTGAACTAGTGTACAATTTTCCCAATTTTCTCTATAAAATAAATTGCTTGAAATCATAGAAATTCTACCTAAAGTAGTCCCTTCCCTTCATTGTGCCTCAGCCCTCAGAACATGATGTGCCCTCATCTGTATTCTAGCATCTTATAATAAGCATGTAATTGATCATAGCTTAGACCCCGGTGGTTAACATATGGTCCTCCAACTGAATCTATCCTGTGAAGCTGGGTTACATAGCCTGTGGAGCTTTTTACTGCAGCTGCCAGCAACCAACGGGTTAATGCAACTACCGCTCAACTCCATTGCTGTAGCTGCCAAACTTGTAATGTCTATGGGGCCAGTACTCAAGGGGTGGAAGCTTCCATAGAATTTAATGTTTTCTGTCACCATTGGTAACTAAAATTGGTGTAATTCACCCCAAGACTGCTGGCCACACTAAGCCTGAAGTTTTGGCAGCCATTATTTATGGAGTAGCGGTAACTCCTTGACTGCTGACATGATGTCTCCAGAAGTCTCATCATCTTAGTCAAGCCTGTAAGGAGCCCTACCATTCTGATCTGCCCCACTGCACCAAATGTGTTTGATACCCCCAGCTAATGTTTACTCAATATAATGGCAAGATTAAATATTTGTTATTAAGTGGCATTTTGTCAACATTTTCTGCCCTAGAACTTCCTCCTAAGGATGAAGATAATGTGGGGCATGGTTAGGAGCATTAGTGAAGGTTCCTTAGACAAAGTGGCTTCCATCCATTCAAGTGAGAACAGCAATACTTATGTTTATGGGAGCAAAATGTATTTGCTTATGCTGTGCTAGTCTGAAACATTGGTGTTAAGGCCACTTATCATTATCATCTCCTGAAAATTACCTAAGGACCTTGGCAGATATTACATGTATGGGCCAATTAATGTGTTAATCACGCTACAAATGGTTACATGACACACATTCAGCCAATTTGTGGTTTTATAAAATGGCAAACCAGCCACAAAGATATTCCACACATATAATGTATAATATATTTGTGGCTGGTTTGTATAGTGCCTTAAATTAAAGGCGTGTCATGCCCTGTCCCCATGTTGACAATCAGATGATGGTTAGCATCAGGCAAGTGGTAGCCCTGGCTTGGTTCAAGCACTGAAATTCCTCAGTTTCAATGCTAATAATCAACTGATTGTTGAAATAGGAAAAGGGCAGCCCAAATCAGGTCAGGGCTGCCTGGGGGTCTGCAAGTGCTGGTCAGGGAGAGCTGTTCAGCTTGATTTCTCCCTGCCACCCCAAGCCAGCATTTTCAGAGGTGTGTTCCCAGCAGCCCTGCATGCACTTGCTCAGTGGGAAGAACCAAGTGGCTTCTCTCTGCTTGAGATGCACCCTGCCCAGTTCTCAATTTGCTGGTGCATATGGATTCTGGGATTACAATCTTAGGTTTTACATGTACTGACAAGTTGAAAGGCCACTCTTGGTTGTGCCAATAGAGAACAATTGGGATCTGATCCCTGAAGTCCCATGCTTTGTCATGGGATCCTACCCATGAGTTCCTTGAGTGAGTCAAAGTCTGCTTTTCTGAAATCAAGTGTCCCTACTTTGTTGCTCTCCATCCTTCCTTTCCTCAGGATCCTGAACACAATCATATCATGGTTTCTGCTGTTGCCATCCACTACTACATTCCCCACCAATTGTCCTTGTTTGTGAGCAGCTTGTCAAAAAGAGCATGGCCCCTAGTTAGCCGCTGTAGCACTTGTACCAAGAAATTGCCCGCAACGCTCTCCAAAATCTTCTTGGATTGCCTGCAGACTGTTGTATTGCCCTCTTGGCAAATGTCAGGGTGATTCAAGTCCTCCCTGAGAACCAGGTCTTGTGACTGGGAAAATTATGCTATGCTATGGGTATTTCCCATGCTTCTGGGCTTTAATGTTTGCCACATGGGGTTGGGAAATGAATTTCTCCCCTCCTTTTGCTATATGAGGGGTCTTTGTTTTTTGGTGTTTTTTTTTTCCATTTTCTTCAGCAACCTTGGGTGTTGGCTTCAGCCAAAGCTGGGGATTTTGACTGGCATGTGTCAGTGCTCCCACTGGAACTTAAACCTAGAGGTTTCTGGGTGGAGTATGTTGCCCCTGTGCTCAGGGTCTGACTGATGACCATATTTGGGGTCAGGAAGGAATATTACCCCTTGGTCAGAAAGGTACAGATTGTGGTAATTTATGTCTTCCTCTGTAGCTGAGGGCATGGCCCTCTCCCATGGATCTCTCAAGTGTATTTTGACAATGCTTGCAGCAGTAGGACACTGATTACTGTTGTCCCCTTGCTTTATCTGTGGCAAGCTAGATAGTGACAGGCTGATTGTGTAATTCTAGAAACAGATTAGACAAAAACTGTCTGGGATATTTTAGATAGGAATGATTCTGCTTCAGGCAGGGTATTGGACTAGATGACCTCCAGATGACAGGCCAATAGATAACAAAAAGGTTGCAATATAGCTGTCTGCATTTTGAATTTTTATTAAATTAATGTTATGAATTTTATAAGATCTCCTCTTTCTGTATTTTATTTCTCATTATTCACATTTTTAAAAAGTCTATCAGTAAGAGTTTGAGATGCCATTGCTACTGCTTACTTTATTTTTCCATGCAGAAAATGAATGCTAAAAGTAGCCATTGAGATAGATGAACCACTGTGATAATCAAGCATCTAAGAACTGCAGCTTTCTCCCTTCTAGAATCAGTCCTTAGCTAATTACACTAGTAGAAAAGGAAGCTTAAAAGAATAAGTTCAGATGGAAAACATAAGAGTGAAGATATTAGTGCCTCATTTTTATTCCTGCACCATAGGGTTCAGAAATTCTTTATCATATCATCCTTGATTTCTTCACTCCCCAACAAAATTTGATTAACCATCTCCTATTCCTCAGAGTCTATATTCACTTTTCCATAGAAATGAATATAGACTCTGAGGAATAGGAGTTGGTTAATCAGTTGTACAACAATAGTCATAAACCTTTTGTCAGGAGAAATTTTAAAGTAGCACCAAAATGGCGAAATAATGTATATATGCATTTTTATTATTTTTATTAAAAAGAAAAACATTCTAGAGGCATAATGAAGGGAACATCAAGGCTTCTATTCTCAAGAAGCCCATAAATAGTTATCAAAATATTTACATTATTATTAAAAAGTGGATAAGGCTTGTTGACACAACTCCTAAATTACCACAGGCTTTACAAAGAATCAAACCATAGTCCAGTACTTTAGGTTATAGAAAGCCAATTTCTGTGAAATCCTCAGGCAAGCTGCCATAATCTTACTTTGACTTTGGAATGATCAGCAGTAAATGAAAGCTGGTGCCGCTTAAGTTCAGTAAATCATTGCTAGCACACACTGGCCAATAATTGTGTAATTCTTAAAAGCATTCTTCTGAAGCTTTGAAGATGTTTTAAATTGTGTAGGCATGACACTCTCCATGCAGAAAAAATATACTCAAAAATTTTCAGTGACCTTTTGCTTTTTCCTTCTTTTATTGTTAAACCAAAACCATAGCAACCTATCAATGAGTTATTCATTTCTTTTGCTGCAATTTTGTTTTGTTAGAATTAGTTCCAGCAGCTTCTTCTCCTTTCAGACATAAGGAATCCTCAGTAAAGAGATCCCATGTTTTAATAGCACCTCATTCTCTGATCCTTGTGGCATATTTTAAAAGATAGGTTGTTAGTGTTGTCCATATTGTTATGGTTTGACAGCCAAGTTGCATGTCAAGAGATAGTGAAAAACAGTCAATTGTAGCTAAATTCCAAATTCCACATAAATAAATAAACCTCTCAACATTCAGTTACAGCATTTTATTTCCTGCTATATCCTGAAGACTAAAGAAGAGCCATGCAATTAAAATCTCTAGCATGGATCAGTGATTCAGTTCAGATGCAATTTGAACCAAAGTATAGATGATGTGAATTACATCTCTATTGCAGCATGTCAGCTGTGCTGAACAGGAGAAATGATTTTATTTAGTCAGATGTCAGTTTAATCTGATTGGGTTATTTTTGTAGCTACACTAACTCTGCTAAATAAAAACAGGGAAGACAGAGGACTTTCTATTATCATGAAAATCAGGACATTTTTCCAGCAATGTCTTTTCCAGAAAAGGGAAAAAGATACACTTCAGAAACATAACTTGTTTACAACATGTCTGTTGGATTCAGGATCATTCTAGATATATAAAGGGCTTAGCCTGTTTGCCTGTGTATCTGTCTGTGTGTCCGTAACACTTATGGGGGAATGGCACCCAGTGAGGCATGGCTCTGCCATTGCTGCATCAAGTATGCCCATCAAGAATGACAGGCGGGGCATGGCTACAGTGGAGTGGGTCAGGCAGAGCGGGCCAGGTGGATGCGGAGTAGGAGGGGAGGAGAGGGTGGCACAGGGATGGACATGGAGTGGGGGTGTGTTGTGCTCGGCCAGACACAGAGCAGTGGCAGTACGGGGTGGTGGGTGGCAGCAGTGGCCGCCATGTACAAGCTTCCCTCCACTGCTCCTAGGAGGTAGCAGCAGTGCCGGGTGGTGGGTGGCAGTGCTCCATCCCCGCCTGACCTCTCTGTCATTCTTGATGAGCAATTCGTGAGTACTGCCATCTTAACCCTTGCAATTGAAACTCTCCATTAATGCCACATTTCTAACACAAACCACTTCAATTCTGTTTTCCCTTTTCTACTTTTGCATACTACAAGATATACATGATACATGTATTCACCTTCAGTTCATCATTGTTTCTTCAAAATTGCTGGAAACTTCTCATGCGATTGTCAGATTTCAACTCATGTAACAATGCTGAGAGCATTACATTTCAAGGAACCAATAGATCAACAGTCTTTGATTAGTAAGGCCACTCCTTCTTAAGCAGGTTACAAACAAATCCATTATTTTAGCTAGGTTTCACATGTGTAGATAGCTGGGGGTGGTTATGGAGAGAGTGAAGAGAGAGAGAAAGAGAAAGGAAATCTTGTTACATGAGGAAAGAGTAAAAAATGTGAAAAGAGTAACTCGGGCTTTGTACAGTATAGTCAATTTGCTCAGATCTTATACGCTACTTAACGTGCTTTGTATTTTACAAAGCCAGGAGATCTAGCAGATAGCTTCTGCCTAGGAGTTTCACTGTCAATACCATGAGTAGGAAAAAAAAATCCAAAACCTGGCTAGATCCATATTAAGGATTCTATGCTCTTTCCAAGGTAGGATAATTATGACTGAAAAGAAACTGCACCTTACTAATTTCCTCTCTTGAACCTTAAAGTGGCTGGTGCTTTTTAAATATATTTTCATTTTACTGAGCTAAATGATGTATTTGGGTACTGAATAAATCAAAACCCAAAAGTCTGTTTTTCCCCTTCTAACTGAATCTTTTAGAATATTATTATAAGAAGCACATGCCATAATTCATGCTAAAATACATGCTTGTGGTCAACAGAGTGATAACATAGTTTCTAACATGGTATAAGGACACATTGGGTTCTTGGTTGCCCATCAAACAGGATTTTGGAACAGTTCCCACATCTACAAAATAGAAATGCTACTCAGAAGTTTGTAATGGATTATTTATGCAAACATGTTATACTGCTGTGTATTGAAATGACTTTCACATTTTGTGTTGTCTCTGAAGCCCTCCTTTTAGTAAAAATGTCCTTACACAACAGCAAAACTGGAGGGTTGCAGAGTACGGTCACACTCCATTTGTTTCCTGCTGCTGGTGCAGAGAAGAGGGGAGGTGGGAGGGAGCTAGCACCACTCTCCTTGGTTCTCTCCAACTCAGTGCTGGCGGTACAGAGCTACTTCTGCTATCCCGGCAGAGTGGTGTGGGGCTGAATATTTTGTGCACTGCCTGAGAGCTTTGGCAGCAGCAGCCATGTTACCTGAAACAGCTTGGACTCCCTGCACTCCAGCTGCTGTTGCTGTGGTGCGGCTCCTGTGCTGTTGCTGAGGTGCTGATGCTAGCATATCTAGGGGAGGCAAGCAGGTGTGAGCTTCAGGAGCTGATTTAAAGGGGAAGCCCAGGTGAGGGGGCTGGGTTCTTCAAACATGTTATCAAGAGCCTGTCCCCAACTGTAGCAGCCAGAGCCTGCACCCATGCTAGCTGGTCAAGAGCAGCAGCTTGGTTGTTGTGAACTCAGTGGTGTCAGGTAAGACTGCAGTCACTGACATTAGGCCCTTGTGATGTTATACCCAAAGTGCACCAGAAGGGCTGTGCAGGGGGCAGACACAGGAAGGGAGAACATATCTGCCCTTGCCACTCTTCCCTGTTGCCAGAAAGGACTGCAAAGATACTCACATCCTGCATAGCTGGGACACTGTCGGTGGCAGCATATAGGTTCCCTCTTCCTAGGGTGACCACATGTCCCAATTTATCCAGGAGAATCCTGGATTTCAGATGCTGGTCCCTGCCAGCTGTTGGGAATTATAATGGGTATCCCCAAAATGCAGGGGCACAGGGTACAGTATGGCTGGGAGTTGAAGAAGCGCACAGTGCCTTGAAGGCCTGGCATGAAGCCCTGTCCCCACCAACTTGTGAGGGCCTAGGGTGGGGGAGATTGGGGAAGGGCCATGTCCCAGATTTCCCGGACGATGTCCTGAATATATAGGATTTCCATATGGTCAGCCTACTTCTTCCTGTCCCTGATCCTGGTTGTTGGAGACAGGATGGGGTAGAGTGGAGATGTTGGCAGGGAGCAGCGACAGGAAGAGGGAACCTGCCTGATGTTCTCTGTTAAACCTCTGCTGACCCATGCAGCCACTTCTTGTAGCTGGGGACCCAGGGAAACACCAAGGGGTTAGGCATGGACCAGGAAGGAGGGACCGCTCTGCACTATGCCTTACTGTCCCAGAGGAGCCCCAGGGTTACTCCTGCCCTGCTCCAGACACAGGCTGCAGGGAACATCTGTGCAGGTGCCTGTCTCAGTTGGGGACAGGAGCAGTGGCAGCTGCAGTCGGTGAGTCCCTCTTTTGCCGGTGATCCGTGCCTGGCCTCCCCTCCTTTAGGTGTCTCTGGCCAGCCCAGGAGCTCCAGGAATTCCTTGCCCCCACCTCTGCATGGTCTGAGGGTGTCTCACCCTCCTTTTCCAAATCCTGGATCTGCCTATGCCCTTATACATATCTGTGTATCATTTCATAGTTTTAAACAGTACTATTCAATACAATGAAATAATATAGTGCCCTTAACTACAGGATAAATAAAATCATTTTACATTAATTGCTTTACAAACATTCTTCTCCCTCCTTGACCAGTGCCATTTCTACAAAAAGAATACTTAATAGAACAAGAAATCCTTTGAAAATGCATTTGTTTTGAAACATTTTAACTCCTTCTTACCATCAAAAGGTCTAGAAATGATTACCATAATTTCTATATAGGGTGAGGAGAGGACACAAGTCAATTCAGGCTTCATAATAAGCCTGAATCATTGATTATGTATTTGTAAAATGTTGTGTGTGTGGAAGCTGAGTCTTACCAGTTGATTCCAAATTGGCTGGTTTTTTTGGCAGGTGCTCACTCAAACCCATTTCAGAATTTTCCTTAATTTGTCCAGACTGTTTGGATCAAATCAGCATAGCACTGTCTTACCCTCTGGTACTTGGAATCAGCTCAAATATATGATGGGTTAGGTGCAACAGCTTGAGCAGTCTGTTATACCTCTCAGGGCAGTACATTGTGAAACAGTGTGTATATGTGTTAGTGTAAAAAAAAAAGGAAATTCCAGTGCAAAAAAATACTACCATATTATTACTTGATTGCTTAACTAGAAAGAAATGTTTGCTGAAGAACATTATTGTACTCCTATCCTAAGGCATCTCATAGACACTTGAATCTCAGAATAGCTGAGGTTTTTTAACATACAGTTTGCATACGTATTCCACGGCACGCTGTTTTAATCCTTTTTACAGTTCTATATTATCCAAAATGGATGACAGAACTATTTTATGCAATCTGTTTTTACTACTAACAACAGTGGCAGTTTGTTCTAGTTCCTTCTTTTTTCTTCTGCTTCTTTTCTGGGATGGGAAAATCATCACTGCATTGTGACTATTATGGCCCACTTCTGATAATTTAACACTGATCTTTTTTTTAAAACCATATTTATTAATATACAAGAATACTGCATTATGCATGGGTAGCATTTCATGCATAATATATATAATACAGAAACCCAAAAGAAAGAGAAAAAAGCTAAGGCATCTAACCCTACATTTTTCCTCCACCAGGAGATACACATCTCTACTAAAACAATGACTGAAATCCAAAACCACATTTCAACCTTTCCTCTGCTTCAATTCTCATGCTCATCTGCCAGCAAACATTCCACCACAATAACCAAACAAGATAAAATTTCCCTCAGGTTTCTTCATCATTTTCCAGAATTCTAAACCAAAAAAAAGAAAAAAGGAAGAAAATCACACATTTGCCATGTGTCAGAGGTCCAAAAATGGCTGAATAATTTTACAAAGGATTCTGGGTTTTGGTGAAACAGCAATTACGACTATAGAAATCCAGGTCATTGTAAATTTTGTTTCGTGCTGGGTATGCCAACACCACACAGTGATGGTGAATGGAAATGTAGGGTTTTTTTCCCGTTTAGTTAATTAGAAACCATATGTAGGTACCTAAGTCCATCCATCCATTGTATTTTTTTTTATTTCAGAAGCAAAGAAGGAATACAGGATACTGATTTAACTACTATTTCATGATAGATTCATCCCAACACAGTTACAGATATGCAGCAACACATTACACTTATGCAGGTAAAAAGAGTGAGAATCCAGGTCAGAATTTATAGTTCATAAATATAGGGTATGCAATCATCCACAGAGATTATCTTAAATATAATTTTTTTCAGCACACTATTATAACAAAAAAAACAATGCATCCCTCTTCTATGTTTTTCTGCTTTCCAGCTCATCTTGTCTAACTTCAACTTATTCTTCTGACCCTATCTTCCTTCCCTATTTTACCTGGAGTATTCCATTTCTCCTAATTCCCATACCAGCACCATTTCTCCTCTTCTCCCCCATCTGTCAAATTTGCTCTGACTTCCCAGTAGCCCTGAATATTTATCTTCCTTTTCCTTATCTCCCTCAGTCCCTCTGAGTACTTTCTCTGCCCTCCAGAGTTACTCTTTGCCTCCCTGACTTCTGGAACTGCCTGTCAAAACAACCATATCTTCTGACCAGTTTCGAAAAAATTATGCAATGTTTCCTCTGAAAAATTAGGTGAAAATAACTTCAGAAATCCCTCTTTACCATGTGGGGTAGGTCCAGCAAATAAGAGTCCTGTATCAACAAAAAATGGCATATGGAATCAACAATAGTCAAGCAGTCAGTTCATATAGAAATATGAAAAATGATTTTAAAAAATGTTGCATGATCTTCACAATCTTAACATCACTCCCAAAAATGCTGATTTTTTTCCTGTTACAAACTTATATGATTTTCACAAACTTAGGAAGAGGCAGCTTTTAACATAAAATCTTTATTTGTTATGATTATTTCTTAATTACTTTCATAAGCCTGAGAACAATTCTAATTGAAAAACATTGTGCCAGCTTGTATGTGCACGTCTGAAATAAAGTGAATTTCACATCTGTTTCATAGCAAAAGTTTCACATAGCTCTCATTTTGGATTTCTCTATCATAAAGTCTGAAATGATGTATTCTAAACCAATGCATCCTATCACAGTAAACCTATAAATAAATCAGACAACTTCTTATTTACATCCACTAACATAGCATAACCTTTAAATTTAAATCATAAGCCCTGTAAGATCAGAATAATTGAACTTGACATTTAGTCACTACCTTTTTTCAGTTATTTTGACTGCAGATTTGCAACATCTGCATCCCTCTAGCTCTGTTTTCCCCATGTAAAAGCTGTCCTAGCAGACTTTGTGGATCCAGAAAGTTCATTTTGTTCTATATAAGTGCATTTACATTTACTTTCTTTTCCCTGACTGATACTTGGCAAAAAAAGGAAGGGGGGGGGGGGGGGGGGGAAGGGGGAGGGAATTTCCCTAAACCTGTTAAGAGACTGAGAGAGGAAAAAGATGGAGGCAATTTTGTCAATTGTATATGAAATAAACAAAAGTAGTGGATCTGCTGGAAAGCTGACACCCTTGGGGACTCATAAAATGTCTAGTAGGTGTGCATCTGTGCCTGTTATCTGAAAGCAAAATTCAAAGGTTTCCTTAGGGACGAGATAATGTATAGTTTGAATTACTTGTTAGTTTGTGTATTCTGATGGCAAACACCACTAGACTCTATAACGCAGCAACTTCTTCAATTGACCCAAACTGCTGACTAGCCAATTTTCTTCTCAACTAATATTTAATTCACACATAGGAATTATCTGATAAAAAGTATTGATGGAGTGTACATTTTGATAAAATAGAGCTAAAATTTCAGTGAAAACTGATCAAGGAAGTTGAGGGACTGGCATCCAAATTCTCCACATAGAAATTCACTTTTTGTTTTTTAAACAAACCATATAATGCAGATGAATCAAAGAACAAGAGCTTTGTGAGATAAATAATAGAATATATTTGTCAAACTAACTGAGGCTCAGAGAGAAAAGCAAGAGGTACGTTCAACAGCAGGTGGAAAAAGTAAATCTTCCATGCACTTTCAAGTGAAAGAATTTGGACTTCAGTGCACTCTTCCCCAAAGTCCAGGCTCACTATCTGAGGTGTGGGAATCCAAGTGGTGCATAGCTGGCTCAGAACCAGGAAGATGATAAAGGCGCAAAGAAACAGCTGTAGCTGTAGGCCAAGATAGAAGAATGATCCCCAAAGGAAAACTGTTTACATCAGGGGTGGGAAAACATGACCTGAGGGCTTGATATTGCCTACCAGGGGTATGTTTCCCGTTTGAAACAATATTTCCCGTTTATGTCGGCGCAACTGCATTGGTGTTTGCATGACCCGGGATTTCCTGCTGCTCTAAAGTCCATCAACTGTGCATTTGTTTGTGCAAAAAGCCAGAAAGGCCAAAGACTTCTAATTAATCCTCTTTACCATGATGGGGTGCTGAGTTCTGGCCTTTAGTCAGCAGGTGCCACTGTGTGTTCTTTTTTATCCTCCTTTGCCCCTTATTCCTTCATCCTCCCTCACAGCATGCAGTTCAGGTTAGGATGGGTCTGCTCAGACCAATTATTATTTTAAAATGGGGGAGACAAATAATCCCTTAATTTTGTACCCCTTCTTAATTCTTCCACTCCCCCACCTATAATGTATGTCCTCCCCCACCTCCCATGTACCCTCCTGTCCTCCTGCCCCCTCCCATGTACCCTTCACCCGCGACCCCTGCACCCCCCGTTGTGTGCTGCGACTGCAGTGGACATAGCTCCCAATGACAGCTGCATCATCACTGTAATGGTAAATTTTTTGCAAGTAGTTTGAAACTTTGGAGTGAGTGGTTACATGGCTTCCTTCAATATTGCAAAACTTCTGAACTTCATCACATTCCATTTCAGGGCCGTGGCCAGAAATACAGAGGCAGGATGCTGCCTGCCAGACCTGATGCCCGGGATATACAGCATCCTGGGTGATATTTAGGTAATATGTCCCACCGACCTTGTATGTGTGTGTGTGTGTGGGGGGGGGGAGTCCATTTTTTCGACTGTGCGCCAACCCTCCCCCTCCTCTTCCTCTTCTTCTTTTTTCCCCCTCCTCACAGAAAACTTTTACAGGCAGAACTTGCCAGGGGTGGCAACCAACCCACAGTCCAGTGATGAGGAGAGGAGAGTAAAGATAGTGAAGAGGAGCAGAGTGAAACTATCTTCAGATCTTTAATTTTTTTCACATTTTGCATATATTCTATATTGTTAAGGTGTATATAATTATTGATAAAGCTGAAGCATTTTCAGTAAAGTGTTTTACTTTTTCTCTATATATGTGTCATGTTTTCTTTGGGGTATATGGGTGGTTGGGTTGTTTTTTGGAGACTGCACCCACCTCAGTGTGGTGGGGATGCTGTGCTTGGGGGTGTTTTACGGAGTCATGGCATTACTGGAAAGAGTTGCAAGGTGCACTGTTATCGGAGGAAGGTTGAATGCTCATTAAGTGCTAGCTAGGGTGCAGTGCAGCCAGCATGTCTTGTAAGAAAAAAAGACTAAACAACCCCACCCACCTCCAGCAGCAAGCAGGAAACCTGAAAAACTTCTCCATGCATGGATCTTCTAGGGCCTTTAGCCTTTCTCAAGTCTTTAAAGACTTTAGTAAGTCTTTAATGCATTATAATGCATTTCATATGCATGGTTGCTGAGGAGGGTTGGGGGTTGGGGTTAAAGCCTGCTGCCACAGCTCCAAAACAGCTTCTTTTTTTCCTCAGTTTTTTTTTTTGCAGGCTGTACTGTTATGGGAGGTGCAATGCAACATTTTTTTAATGCTTTCTTTGCAGTGCAATGTTTTCTTTACAAAATCCTGTGTGCAGCACCTTCTGGAGCCGGGTTTGCAGACCATGCCCCACCACTCCAGGTCAGCTGCAACCTGCTTCCCCCCTGGAGAGATTCAGATTTTGTTCAGGATTGCTTTGTCCTCCCTTGTCATATTTCTACTCTCAGCCTTCTCAAAGGACAGGGAGAAGGTGAGAGGGAAATGAGGAGCAGCACTCCCAATACAGCCCAGGATAGTCTCTTCAGCTACCTCTAGGCCTCTGCAGAATCACATGTATTCAAAGAAAATATCATTGTGGGAGAGCTTCTTTTCATCCAAATTCAAGAAATTTGTAGTACCTCCTTCTCCTACACTAGGTATTAACATGTCCTCATCAGATGGGTCTCAGCTAAGCAGGGAGCTGCTAATTAGCCAGGTCCAGGTTTCCAAAAAACCACTCTGCTCCCTATAGAGAGGTCAGAAGTGTTATGCAGCAGATGGCTATCCCCATACATTATTGAGGTGCCTGAAGGGGAGGCCAGCCAATCTAAAATACGGGCCCTGACCAGCTTTGTGTCCAGCCTGTGAAACTACTGCACTCCTGCCCCTGGCTGGCTGCAAACAACTCCCCTGATCCCAGGTCCATGCCCTGAAATCAAGCAAGAGCAAGTACAAACTAGAATTTGTTGTTTCTCATCTTTTTTTTTTCCATAATAAATTTGTTTGCAATCAATTCAATTCAGAAATCACAATAAAGCTAAAACAGTTAGACATGTTTATTTTTACTCAACAATGCTGTTGGTAGTCAACTGGTGAATACATTTTTTTTACAGTACAGTCATTGCCAGCAAATGCAATACAACAGGATAAAACACCAATTCACAACATGCTCCCATGGTCCCTTGAGTAATCCTTTGATATGATATGGATGGATGGAGGGCTATATGGTGAGACAGAGAGAGGAAGGGAGGTGAGCAGGCAGCCACCCTGGTTGCTGGCCCTTCCTGGTTACTGGCCCTTTCTGGTTACTGATGACTGTGCAACTTTTATGGCGTCATGACATTACTGGAAAGTTGCAGGGTGGACTGTTATCGGATGGAGGGAGGTCAAATGCTTCGCCAGTGCTAATGTGCAGCCAACATTTTCTTGCAAGAAGACTAAACAAACCCACCCACAAATCATGGTCCCCTAGGAGCCCCCTCAGGTGGAGATGTATGGCCTGATTCAACTGGCTAGTTGAGTTGGGCCATGGGTGGATGGGGTGGGGAAGAGGGAGAAAGGGAGGGAGGCACCCTGCACCTCCTTCCTGGTTACTGAACATGTCCCAGAAGGAAGATGGCTGGGTCAAGGGGGAGGCCTAGGAATGGTCCCAAAGGGGCCCCCTCAGGTGGAGATGAATGGCCAGACTTAGCTGGCTGGCTGAGTCAGGCCATGCTACTCTCTGTTACATTGTAATATGGGAATCTTTGCTGGCCACAAAGCTTAGGGAGGGAGGCAGGGCCCCCCTCAGGTGGGAGGGGGGACTTTCTACTTTGTTATCCTTATTTATTTAAAACCTTCCTTCAGCAAGTCAAAGAAGAAACTCAAGGAGACAGAAACCTCAAGGAGACAGAGTGGTGGGTGGGTGTCAGAAGACATGTACCCCAGTCTGAATTTGCTAGGACATGGCCAGTAACCAGGAGGATGGTGAGAATACTATTAAATGGGCCTGCAGAGCTTTTGCAAACTGAGCTGATGCTCAGAGCAAAGCCAGTGAAGAAAGCTCAAATTAGCATCCTTTGTTGCCAGCAATGATTCAAAAGTTAGTAGGGTGCAATGGAGAGGTGCAAGGCAGAGGTAGGCCAGTGGGGTGAAGAGCCCACAGACCTGGGCCTACTACCTGGACCCCAGAGATCTTGGTCAGCAACCAAAAAGAAGTCCTACACAATTCAGAAAAGAAAATCAAGCCTCAGCTTCCTTAGTAGAAGGCTTCACCTGTGACCTGAGCCCTCTGCCACTACAGTGGTCATAGCTCCTGAGCACAGCTTGCTTTGTGGCCAGAAATTATTCAAATGTTCCAACGGTGCAACAGGTTGGTGTAAGGCAGAGGGCAATTGGGGTGAAGAGCCTACTAACCAGACTGTGGAGCTCTTGGCCAGCAACCAAGAAGAAGGCCTTCACAATTCAGAAAAGAAACTCAATCCTCAGCTTCCTTAGAGGAAGGCCACACCTGCTCCCTGAGCCCGCTGCAGAAATGAATGGCATGAGCTAGCAGAACCTGTCCAGCTGCAGGACATGGCCAGTAACCAGGAGGAGGGTGAGAAGACTATATGAAGTGGGCCTGCAGAACTCATGCAAATCCAGTTGATGCTTGGGTCAAAGCCAGGGAAGAAGCCTCAGATTCTGCCACTGCTGTGGTCATAGATCAGGAGAACAGCTTCCTTTGTGGCCAGCAATGATTCAAAAGTTACAAGGGTGCAACTGAGAGGTGCAGAGATGGGCAAGTGGAGGGTGGGGAGGGAAGAGCCCACAGGCCTGGGCCTACTACCCAGACCCCGGGAGAGAATTTGCCAGAGATCTTGGCCAGCAAACAAGGAGAAAGCCTCTGCATTTGTGGCCTGCAACAATCCTCTAACTACAATTCCATAATATGCTCATTAGCAAACAGGGCCAGCAACCAAGAGAAGGGCTAGAATAATATGAAATGGATCTACCAAACTTGTGTAACTCCTACCATACTTGAACTGATGCTTGGGCCAAAACCTGTGAAGAAAGCCTCCACAATTCAAGTAGTACACAGAAGAGAAGTCTCAACTTGTGGCCAGCAACCAGGAGGAAGACGTAATAAAAGTTCAGTAAAGGTAGTATGTAAAGCAGAAGGGTATATATCTCTTCTCCATGGGAATAGAAGGACCTAGAGAGGAGCTTGAACCAGGAGGTGGGCATTTCCTTCCCCCTCCCCCCCTCCATGGGGAAAGAGGCAGGGAGGGTGTATAATCACCTGTCTTATGCTCAGTATCTGCCTTCTCATTGTAAGGAATTAAACTGTAATTATAAGTCTATATAACATAAGTCTATATCATACATTGACTATACATATATGGTGGAGGCCCAGGATGGGTGTGATGCGTTCAGGGTAATAAGGCAGATTTACCTGCTTTGAAATGCTGTGATAAGGAATTGAACCATTACAATTATTATTGACCATTAATGAATCATTAAAATTATTATTACTACAAACTCTTATTAATACATTACTATTGGAATTAATAGTATTATTGACTTTTATTAGTATTACCTGTTATTACATTATAAGTCTATATAAGTCAGGATGAAAGTCAACTATAATTATAATGAATAATAGTTCAATTGTTGAGAGAATCCTGAAAGAAGTGTTATCATCCTCTTCATCTTCTCTTTCTTTCTTTCTCTTTCTACCTCTTGTCACAGGGATCAATCAGCCTGTGGCTAGCAGTGGAAGGGGGATCTAAAAACCAGAGGGAGGGAGGATAGAAAGAGCATTGGAGTTTGTATTTGTGCCTCTTGTGCACCTTGAGTACCTTTCTTCATGCTCATAAAATTCCAGCAGCCCCATTTACAATACATTTGAACTAAACAATGCATCCCCCCCAACCAGAGGTGACCCTATCAGGCATATCAATGACAGCAGGCAGCACAGCCACCCTAGCATGGATATGAAGAGGGCACCACTGGCAGGTGTGAAGGGGATGCCATCATTCCACACTGCTGGCTCCCCTTTCTCCCCTCCCTGCCCTCAAAACTGTTGCAGAAGGTGTCTTGTCTGGACCGCGCATAGAAGTGAGGGTGGTGGCACCCCAGGCTTCTCCCCCAGGCCCGGGAGACCCACGGTATGCCAGTGGTGCAGGGCCTTGGTCAAATTACCCTGTGCAGAGCTGATTCCACATGCCGTGGTGGCAGTGGTGGGGGAGGGGAGCTGGTGAGTGTCTGGATGCAAGGCTGGTGGCAGTGCTGAACAGTTACCCTGTCCTCTCGATCCATCTCTGTGGGGCCCTCAAAGTGCTGTGCCCAGGGCAGTCACTTGTATTTGCGACCCCTAGGGACAACCCTGCCACCCTCAAGGTACAGAAAAGTGTCAGGTGTCACTTACCAAAGGTGGCATGTAGCATATCGCCATGTCCTCTTTGAAATCACATGTTGCAGAGGTGTGGGCATCAAATAGAACTCAAAGCTTCACTGCACCGCACTTGATCATCCTGCAGTCTTCTTAGACCTTGGATTCGGAATGCTGTGCCCCCCAGGGGCAAGTCTTATGACTGGGATGAGTCCTTCTCTGCCCCTGCTGTTCTGTCATCCCTCACTCACCTCAAACCTCCGTCATTGATACAGCAAACATGCACCCTGACTTCTGCTCCCTCCACCACTGGTTTAGAATTCTAGAGTGGGGCAACCTTCTCTCCACCCCACACTGGCAGCTTTGTTTTGGTGTGGAAAAAAAAACAAAAAAAACCCCAGACAGTTTGGCACTGGGCTGGAAAAGAGCATGAAAAGAAGACAGAAAAGTTTGCAAAGTCCCTGGGTTTGTGTGCAAGCAAAGTGGGTCTTAAACCCCATGCCAACCCCTCCACCGACGGCCTCACTTTGGTGTTCCAAAACAAAGGAGACAGTGCCTGGTACCTGGCTGGAAAAGAACATGAAAATAATCTTGAAAAAGCACATTTTCAAAGTTTCTGTCTAGGGAAAATGCAAGGAAAGGCTGTGAAGGGTGAACCAAAGAGCCTGGAAAGGCATGAGCCCCTGTCAAAGACTTTGCAAAGTCAGTGGTGGCTTGCAAAAAAACAAGCTAGACTGCTGGGGGGGTGAGGCCAGCACTTGTGTGTTGTGACTCACCCAGGCAGCCCCCCCTGTTTACCTCTGGAGCCCCCCTGTGTACCTGTGCAAGAGAGATTTCCAACCCCTTCCCCTAGGCACCATGCAGCAAGTGGCAGGAAAAACAATTAGAGATAAATGAACCCCAACAATGAACAAAATCCACCTTTGCAAACAAGCAGTGTAAGGGTGGATATGGAGGCAGATACAGGAAGCTGAGAAACCATGAGGTTTTATTGTTTGTAACACACTATTATAATTACTTGTGCTTCTTTGCCTTCACCCCACCATGACCCTGAACCACCCCTGTCTCCTTGAAACAGAGTGGTGCCCTTCTGGTCCTGCTGGTAGTCATACAGCCCTCCTTTGACCCCACTGAGTTAGGGGGAACAGGCTGAGCTGTAATTCTTCACTCATCTTGCACACAGGCAAGACAAGCAGACTGACTTTTCTCTTTCAGGTGTATACCCATTTATTTAGGTACTTCTGAACACTCTAAAAAACATCATTGAAAGTATCCTGTGACCTCTGTAATTCAACATGGGACTCATCGACCATGTCTTTCAAATTCCACATGGTATGTCACATTTCCTCGATGATGGCAACCTCCTTATGCAGAAACTCACAAGAGTTTGTCCCACCAGACATCTTTGCATTGTGCTTTGGTTACTGAGGACTCTGCCAAAACCTTGAGTGAAATTTTGTGGGACCCTCTCTGCTTGCTGCAAAAATCTCTACAGCGCTCTGCTGTAGTGCAAGCTGGGTGCCCTTCTGGGCAACCATGGGTTGCTGTGGCTGAAGAAAAAAAGCAATGGTTATCATCCCCCCAAGAGGAGGAAAATACACCCCCCACCCCCACCATGCAGTGCACAAAATGTCTACAGACAGAGAAACAGACCCCACAACAGTGGGGCACCACTCATACTGCCCAAAACATACAAGTACTCACTTTGGAAACAGGTCCGTGGCTGCCACTGCCCGTGCTAGCTGCAAAAAATTAATTAAAGCAAATAATTAGTTTGGCATTTGTTTTTACATTATGAGCTATTGAACCCGTCATTCATCACCACCAAAAGAACATGGCGACCCACGTACAGCAACACATGAATTTCTCCCCTACCTCCCAGACCTGAAACCCAACCGGCATGAACCCTGGTGTTGCCTGGCAGTGACAGGAGACACATTACAAGACACTTACCAGGTCCAGTATGTGCTTGGGTCTTGGTAACAGTAGATGATGTATCGACTGCATGGGTTTCTTCCTGACCCTCCACCTCCTCCACTTCATCATCTGTACTAGTCCATGGAACACGGATAAGTGGCACTAAGTGTATGGTGACCAATGGTTTTTCCTGCCACTCATGATCATCACAGAACAGGGAGCAGTCTCTATACAGCTGAGACACACTCATGGTTTCACCCCCAGGAGGGGATGCTGCCACCTCCTCCTCCTGCCCAACCCCAATGCTGAAAGTCTCCATAAGTGGGTTGTCACCCGCATTCTTGGAGAGAATAATGGACAGCTTGTCATAGAAGAGGGAAATTGTGCGACCTGCCCCAGAACAAGAGTTCACATTTTTGGCTTTGTAAAACACTGATCTCAGGGACTTGATCTTACACTGGACCTGGGTCCAGTCACAATTGTGCCCTTGTGCCTGCATGCCTTTTGCAATCTCGACATAAACAGGCTTATTCCTCCTACTTTTCAGCCTGTCTATTATCCTTTGCTTGGACCAAATGTCAATTAAGTCCTCCTTGTTCTTCCAGGGTCCACTTGGGTCCATGGGCATCAGAGGTATCAGCCTTCTGGGCCATTGGCTCCATACTGCTGGCTTTTGCTTTATGAAACATGGCAAAGCAGTTCATGGTCAACTGCACAAGTGATTTGTGAAAGAGGAATGGCAAATTGCAGGGCGGAGGGGGGGGTCTTTATACTCAGGCTATGCTTGCATGAGGGTCTGGGAAAATTCCAAGGATTGTGAAGTCATTACCTGTAAGTGTCAAAACACCCATAGATGAGGAAGCACCTAGCAGT
The DNA here is from genome assembly GCF_000455745.1 of Alligator sinensis. NCBI lineage: Eukaryota > Metazoa > Chordata > Crocodylia > Alligatoridae > Alligator > Alligator sinensis. The sequence goes on from NW_005841932.1 coordinate 1,617,079, forward strand.
TTAAGAAAAAAAAAACAACAACCTGGTGATGGGGTAAATAAGGCCATTGTACTTTGGGATGGCTGTTCAATGGCCTGGAATGTTGCAAAAAAATTGATACCTACCTGCCTACTTCTGCAAAATAATTTTATTGCAGAATCAATGCCTGTTTTCCCTAAATTGGCAAAAGTTTTGAGTATCCTACATTACCAGGAGAGGAGTAGGCAAAACATTTTTTGTTTGCAAGCGTGATTACATCAGAACACCAGTGGCTGCTAAGCTCAGGATGAACGGATGTGCAAAAGCCCCAGTGCCATGGGGTGCCAGGGTAAAGTGTTGAAAAAGCAGCTACACCAAGCTCCAGATCACACAACACCCTACAGTCCTGGTCCCCCACTTGGTGCAGGCGGGTGAGAAGCTGCTGCTGATGGAGAGGGGCAAAATGGAGAATAAGGATAACTATGGAACAATGGAGAACAACTCAGTGAAGAGTCCTCCAACATGGAGAATATGGAGGACATGGGTGAGCAGGAGGAGGAGGAGGAGGTGGCAGTACTGCTTCTGTAAGTGCTGTTTACCTGGGGATTACTGCTGAAACACTTGAGAAGGATAGGAACTGTGCTACAGTGTTCAGTGGCAAGTTGTGTTCCTGGTTTAACAGCAGTAGTGACTAAAATAATAATAAGATACTGGTACCCAGAGGACTTGGAATACACAGAGGAGAGCAAAGAAGTGGAATTTGACTGTGCTTTATTTAGAAACCTGAGGAGGACCAGAATCCTCACAGTGTAGGCCCATGAAAGCAGCTCGAGCTGGTGGGAGCAAATCATGCTGATGACTTAGAATGACCAGCAGTAGCTGGAGATGTTCTGAATGAAAAGGGAGATGTTCTATCATATCATCTTGATGCTGGGGTTTCACATCATGAGGTAGGACACTAACATGCGTTAGGCCACCCCAGCAGACAAGAGGGTTGCACTGACCATCATGAAACTGGCCAGCTCATCCAGCCTCTTTTACATCATGAACCAGTTTGGCATGGCTGCCTGCACAGTCAGGCTGGCAACTCATGAGGTATGCCAGCTGCTTAAGAAGATTGCTGCAAACAAAATCATCTGCCTGGCAAATCCACAGCAAGCCATAGGTGGTTTTAATGAGAATAGGTTCCTGAATGGTGTGGGGGCTTTAGACAGCAACTCACATCCCAGTGCTGTGCCCTGCAGGGAGAGGGAGGACTTTCACAAACAGGAAAGGATATGCCTCCATGTTCCTGCAAGCCATGGTGAACCACGGGAGCCAGTTCACGAACATTTATACCAGGTATGCCAGCAACGCACATGATGCGCACATGTTCAAAAACTCCCCTCTGCCTGCCCTCATGGAGAAAGGACACTATGCACTCAGTGTGGAGGAGACAGTGATATGCAGTGTCACCATTCCCATGGTTATATTAGTGGATGCTGCCTACCCCCAAAAGCCCTGACTCATGAAGCCTTATGGAGGGAGCGTCACTGACCTGTAGAAGCTTTTTATAACTACCATCTGAGCAGTTGCAGGATGGCTGTGAAGTGTGTGTTTGGCTGACTGAAAGGATGATGGAGAGCGCTTATGGGCCGGCTCAAGATGGAGCAATAAAATATCATGGCGTTTATAGTGGCAGCTTGCATGCTGCACAATAGCTGTGAGAGCCATGGAGAGGTTTTCAAGGAACTGTGGGAAGAAGCAGCACAACAGGCAGCGGCCAGACAACAGAGATGTATCTGGGCAGCAGCAGAAGCACAGGGACTAAGGAGATATCCTCAAGGAGAGGCTGGTCAGGTGGCCCTTGTGCGTGATTGTCTAGCAGGATAGATTGCTGACAACAACGCCTAGGAGTGCTTTGTTCTTTCTCTTGGTTATGTTAAAATAAATTCATTTACACTTTAAATCTGTGTCTGTCTACAGGGTCATGTGGTGTTGTGGATGGGGGAGCAGAAAGAAGGACAATCAGAGGAAGTGGGAGGAAATCTGGACTGGGCTAGGGGTTTGCTGCTTCCAGACTGTGAGTAGTTTGGGGGAGGGGGGCATTATGCACTGTTACCCACATCTGAATGAGCTCCCCCCAGAATGTTGGTGAGAAGGTTAATTATAGCTATTAGCAGGGGGGGAGAGACCAAGCTGAACAGCAACCCATATTTTCAAAAACATTTATAAAACATTTCACAACATACCTCCAAAAGCCATACATGGCACTACACAAACAGACTGATGATGTACCTGGGCAGGGAATGGGAGGGTCCCAACGGGAGCCCTCACAGGAAACTGTATGAAGATCAGTGAGCTCAGGAATGCTGGGAAATATAGTAAAAAAAAAAACAGGAAAAAAAAGGCAGAAGAGCTCGCCACCACTGACATCGATGGCAGTAATCATCAATCAACCGGGTGGCAACAAATACCCACCCACCCACCCTGAATATTTTATGATATCATAGCAGTTATCATAGCAGCTATCATAGCAGCTATAGTAAATGAAAAAAAAAACCCACATATTTGTAACATGGTGGGATGGGAAGGGAACGGAATGGGAGGGGAGGATTCAAGTGGCTTGGCTTTGGGATTGAGATGGGGTCTTTGGGATTGCGTACTGATGGAGAGAGACCAGACTGACTGAGCATAGGTGGGTGCAAGTGACAAGGATTTTGGGGTGACCATGACCGTGCCCAGGGGAGACTCCCAATGAGAGTCAGGACTGCCCAGTGGGAGTCCGGGGGTGGAGACTGGGGAGCCCGGGTGGTTTACATGTGCCTCCTGCTGTAATACATTAGGAAAGACATTACAGGGGGTAAATTGAATTTGACTTCCCCTACTGAAATCTGTGGGGAATGACACATGAGGCTTAATTCGCTCAGAAGTGCCATTCATGAGAACACAAACACCATGCTGTGCAAACAAAAATACACTGCACCAAAAAAAGCTGCATTAAAATGTCAGGCACTCTACATTAATGCCCATGTCATCTACACACACCCCAGGTGACTGGATCTGGTCTGCAGCTTCCCCTGCAGTGCTCTGTATGGCCAACCCCCACTCACTTGTGCTAGGGCAGCCCATACGGAGCTCCTGCCAGTGCCCACAGCCCAGCCCCAGCCAGCACAGGCAGCTTCCATTGGGGCTGTTCCCAGTGTGGCTGCAGCCTGGTGCTGCTCTGTTCCCTCTGCCTCCAGTGGTGTCTGCTGCTCCTAATCTTTCCCCTGCCATGCTGTGCCACCCTGCTTTAGGTAGGCAGGCAGGCAGGCAGCTTTGGTTGTGTGGCTCCTGCTCCAGCATGTGGGTCTCTGGCTCCAGTTCTTTGCCACCTTCTAGAAGGTGGCCAGGAGCTGGAGCCAGAGCCTTGTGCACTGAGGCAGAAGCCACCAAGATGAAGCTGCCTGCCCAGCCAGAGTGGCACTGCAGCAGGGACAAGATCAGGAGCAGGAGTCACTGCTGGATGTAGGGTGTGAGGGGGGTGAGCTGAGCGCAGAGCAGCACTTAGCTGGCTGCAGCTGCACCAGGAACAGTCCCATCAGAAGCTACTTAGTGTGATGTGGCATGTCAGCGGCAGGAGTTGGCATTGGAGGTCGGGGGAGCAGAACATTACCTGACCTGGATGGGCTGTGGGCACCAGCAGGTACATGGTGCAGTCTTTGCAGAGCACCATGGGGGCAGCATGGACTGCACCACCTGGATGAGCTCTGCCGGACATACCCCCTCTTCTTCCCTTCACCCATGAGAGGCTCCTGGGACCTGGGACCTAGTGCCCAGGCAGCACCCTGCCAATATACAACCCCCCTACACTCCTTGCCACACACAGCCAGCACCACCCCCTGCAAAGGGCAGAGGCATTCAGGGAACAGGCCCTAGGCCCCATCACAGACGTGTCACTGTCCCATGACCCTGCCCTATGATCCCAGCTTGCCCAACTCTTCCATTCCTGAATGCTGCTCTCCACCCACCCAGAGCCCCATAGGGACTTTTGGTGAGTTGTTGTGGCCAGGGAGAGAGTACTGACCTGGCCCATGGCATCTCATTAAAATTTTATATGTGGCCCTTGGGCCCATATAATTGCCCACCCTGCTTTACACTAAATGTTATTCTTTCATCACTATAATCTAAAGAGAAAAGAGAAAAAAAATAATGTACAGGCAGTATTTTCCTTTCAAGATTTTGAGAGATTAGTTTTCAGTGGAATTATAAGGACTGTGAAAACAAGGTTTCTAATGTCTCATAGCATTTCCCACATTATCTTCTAGTTACAATGGAAAACTGAAAATACAGGTAAGGGAAAAGTTTTCATTAAATACATGTGTCAAACAGGATTGGACTGGGTTGATGGCAATTCATTTGAATTCTTAGTAAAGTGGACAACTCCTTTGAATAAAATATAAGTTGTACAGGAGAAAGATAGCTATGATCTGCAATTCTACATCCTCAGAGTGCTTTGTATAGAAATAGCAAGCAATTTGCTACAAAAGATAATCAATGAGTCCTCATAACCTGTTGCCTTCATTTCCTGAGTCCTCGCCTTAGCTTTGGGGAGCTGCCAAACATGTCTGTATAGTTGTTTTCTCAAGGTAATACTAGCGCATTTAAACAAAATGAAAGGGATCCATGATCCTAAAAAACAAAAATCAACCCCTTCAGATTCTTTATGGTTAATTTAATTAATTGTTGAGAGGTAGAATGTAAGCCTTAGAGACATGAATACATGAGTGCCTCCAGCGGCTAGGGGGGCACGGCAGTGCTGGTGGCGGTGGCGGCAGTAAGTGGGGAGCTCCCTCAGACACCGCTGATGCTGTTGGTGGTGGGGGGGTGGAAGTGGTGAGTGGTGACCAGGGGTCAGTGACCACCCACAAGCACCGCCAGCAGCGTCGGCACCCAGTGATCACTGACTGCCTGAAGATGCAGTTGGCAGTGTCAGTGGTGGGGGAGGAGGGTGGCGAACGGCGACCACCTGCAAGCACTGCTGATACTGTTGGCAGCACCTTTTTGTATGGGGTACACTGCCACACTCAGGGAGTGCACATGTACCCACATGCACCCCTTACGTGATGCCAATGCTTAGAGACAGCCTTGAGCATTATATAATACTTCTCCTGTGACATCCCAGGAAAAGATCCAAGAAGACACTCTATTCCACAGAATCGTCCTCAGAGGTGTGATATCTCCAGAGCTTCTCACTGCTCCCAGAGGAAAATAATGGTTCAACACATTACAAGCTCCAGCATCTTTTCCTGCATTTTCTCTGTATCCTGCAAGCTCTTTATTAGCTTGTGTGAGGCAACAGAGCATGGCGAGCTATCCCCTAACCAATTTCTTACTCTTGAGGACTTTTGGGCACATTCTCTACCTTTTCCTCATGCTTGAAACTGTAATTCCATTTTTCCCTCCATGACTGTGCCAGGGGTTTTAGGCAACATTACTTCTCTATTCATTTGCTTAGCTGTACTGGAAAAGACACAAAGTAGCTTTAGATATCATTTTTTTCAGCTTAAGCTCCCATGTAGCAGTTAGCTTATGATAATGGTCCTTACAGAATGGTAATACTGTAATATTCAATATTTTCAGTCTGTTGTATTACATTTATATAATTAATATCTTGCGAAAATGTAATACAGATTGAAGGATCTTCCAGAACCAGCCCTGTGACCGTGGAGCTGGCACTGGGAGAGAAGCATCTCTCAGCTCTGCCCCTGTGACCACAGAGCCGGTGCTGGGAGATAAGGATCTCCAAGCCTAGGTCCCGCAATCATGGAGCAGGGGCTGGGAGCTGCCTGCTGCTGGGCAAGGGGCACATCGTTTCTGCTTGGGCTTGGGAGACAGTTGTCTCCTGGCCTATGGGCTAGCACCCAGGGTGAGCCTAGTGTCCCCCCCTGGCTGCTGCAGGAGCTCATTGCACAGCTGCAGATAGTGGGAGCAGTCTGGTGTTAGGAGCAGCAAATCTGCACTTTTGTCCCTGCATCTGTAGACATGTGCCCAGGAGAGTTTACTCGAGTAGATTACATGAGAATATACTACTCTTAAATTATTTGAACTTGTAGATGTGTCTACTGTGTGGGCAGTTGAGTTTTGGGGATAAAATAGCCTTCTGAAATAGCATTTTTTTCTGTTTTTTGTTCTGGAATTGTTAACCCTGCCCTCTTTTTTAGTCAGTCTTGTCAATTAGGATCAAGAGACTAACTCCACAAATTAATGGTTGTAGATATTAATGTATCATTGTAATATGCGTTGCAGAATGTAGCAGACTAAATTTGTCTCTGTCCCCTTGTGTGTTGTTAGTCTACCACTCCTTCAGAAAATTTGTTTCCAGCTGAGACAGCTAAACAAACAACCTAAAATGCACACCTCAGTACAAGTTATTCACTATGTTCCAATAATCAAGCACAAATGCAGGACTCATACACTTCAGAGAGAATACAGAAGGACTGCAAGTCATAACAGATCACAGTGCATGATAAAATTTGAGCAAATACTAGCCTTCTAAAAGGAAGTCTGATGGACACTGGTTTTTGTAGATGCTGAACTTAGCTGTATATAGGTTGACTATGACTAATGGAAAATGACAATCTGTCATCCAAGAATAAGTTCTTTCCAGCAGAACTCTGAGTCTGCATCTCTTTTTATATACTTCCATTGTTCTGCATCTTTGAAAACACAATGGTATTACACTACTTTCCTTTTCCTACCATTAATTTTTTCAAAATGTAACATTCAGTTTTTAAACTCAGCTCATTCAAGTACCACTATCAGGCAACATGCATTCAGTGTGCATCTCTTCAGATCCATCTATTTTATGAAATATGTCCTCAGTTTTGCTAAACAGGTTCAGAATCTAAGGCTGAACTAATTAGGTTTAAGATGGTTTGGTAGTAGTCAGTGATATTTCATAGGCAGCATGTTTCAAGGAAAAGCAGGTTGGTTTGTTTAATGGCATAAAGGGATGAAATGCCTTCTCAGTGCTTGCTGAGAGCTCTCATTATACACCATTACCAGCTCTGCCAGCTAGTAAAGGGCCCCCTGAGGATTTATTACAGAATAATTCCCTGGGGGAGTCTAACACCAGTTAAATGTAAACATGAAACACCCCAAAATATGATGAGGACAGAGGTGGTAGAATAGGGCAGAAGAGTAGGTTTGCTATCTCCATGGAAAAAGCAGCAAATGAACAAGTGGGTATGCTGAAGCACCATGACTTGTCTGCCTGCCAGTGACAGACATTTTGGGAGGTTTCCAGGTGGCCCAGTATTGAATTGCTGCTGGTCTGTCAGCAGAGAGGAAAGCAACCCAAATGTTGTATTAGCAGAGTTGGCATGAATGAAAATTGAGTAGGCATGGTCCAGATTGGTACTTAGATGGGAAAGTGCCAATAAACATCTAGGCACTGCAGGAAGTAGAGCTGGTGATTCCATTAACTGACACTTCTCTCTACAAGTCAGTATTGAACCTATTGCAAAAGAGGTTTCAGGGAACACACAAGTGCTGGAAATGCCATCCTTAATGCTAAATGTCAAAGAGAAGCTTGTATCCCTTATGACCATTTAAAGAGATTCTATGGAATATTTTCCAAGTGTGAGAATGTTAACTGTCAGAGTCCTGGCCACATCTGATCTGTCAGGTTTCATTCCCTTCCCAAAAATGCCCTTACTGTAAGTTGATTGTTGGATTCACTGCCTATTCATTATTTGGGGATGCCTGGGGATAGCTTCAGTCCAGATTTCTTGGCAAAAAATGTAACCCCTAGATAGTATATTCCTTTTCCATCTCCCAGTTAAGTTGGGTTTTTTACAGAATTGTTTGAAAAGCAGATATTCCAGATATAGGTAGCTGTATGTTGTAACATCTAGTAAAAGTTTGGCATGTGCCAGTCACAAATTCTCCAGTCCAGGAACAAATATTTTCTGGCAAGTGGTAAAACACTCACTCAGGGTATAGAAATCCACATCTTCCACTTTCCAAGAGAGGCCCCTAACTATCAAGTTATTTTGTATTCCTGGCAGAAAAAGGAAAGGGTGGGCAGTTTGCCTTTGGTGCTGTTTCACTTTGTATAAACTATTTTTCACAGGAACCCAGGTGTTTTGCAGGCAGGGATAGATCTAGGGGGAAGTGCAGTGGTGTGGGTCCAGCCTCCCCTTTCACCACTCCTGACCTTATATCCTTTCCTGCCCCACTCCACCTGTGGGCTATGGCTGTGCAGGGAGCTGGGCTCAGCAAGGAAAAATGACAGCAGTGGGGGGTTCCTCATTCAGTACCTGCTCCCTGCTGCCCCTCTGCAGGGTTCTCCCACCAGCTGGCAGCAAACACTGAAAGAAGGAACCACCTCTGCCACTGTCCTCAGCTGATGCAGGCATGGGGGGAGCCCCAGAGTCATTCCTGTCCTGCTTCAGCCACAGGCTGCAGGGAACCGCTGTTTAGGGGAGCTTGACTTGGCAGAGACAGTGGCAGCAGTACTTGGGCTCCCCCTTCCAGTGCCTGCTCCCCTGGCGAGCAGGGGAAACCCAAGGGAGGGGGTGCAGGACGGGAGCAGGTGCTGAAAGCAGGAATTTATACACTGCCACCATTATCCCTGGCTGAGCCCATCATCCTACATAGCTACTCCCCACAGCTCCTGGATGGAGCAAGATAGTGTTAGCAGTGGGCAACAGAAGGCAGGTCCCCTGTCTTTGTGCACTTGCTCTCTGCCTGGCTTGCTAGTGTCCCCTGCTGGGCTGGGGACTGAAACAGTACTTCATCCTATCTTTCCATGGTCTGAGGGGCTGTGTGCTACACCCCTCTTTAGGAAATCCTGGATCCATCCTTGCTCGCAGATGAGTGTCCTAACCACCAGGATAAAATAAAGCTTTTTTATTTTATTTTTCCTGTGTCTCATTCATTGCTCCTCTTTAAGTGGCACACAGTGAACAAAAAGGATTGAGGAAGCCTTACCTTAAAATACCAACTGCATATGGTCAGTCCTCAAGGAGGTAGGAAACCCAGTTTAACTGTGATTAAGCAGTTCAGGGAATATGAACTTAGATCCTCCACATTCCACCTAATCATTAGGCAACTGTGGTTAGCCACTGACACTTTGGCTAAGTACAGTCAAAAAACCCCAACGTTGAATTGATTCACTCTTCACAGGTTAGTCTGAGCTGTGTAGATTGAACTGATAAGCAAATGAACAGACATTCACTTTTTATTCCAGAAATGCAGCCACATGCCTTCAATGGCCCAGGCCAGAAGCCAGGGGGTGTTAGTCCATGCCACCCTGCTTGGCTAGAGTAGACACCTGGGGCCAAGGCTAACCTGCCCACCCTTCAAGGTGGGGAGCAGTTTGTGGAGGAGGTACAAAGCATCCTGTGATGCTGGGAGACTGTGGGTCAACTTGAGTCTGGAGGGGATCTGAGGTAGAAGTTCAATAAACTGATTTAACCTAAACCAGTTAAGTCTGATACTACATCCATCCAGTTTATCTTAAATTGATTTTGGCCATTTTGAAAGCAGTTTATCTGCACTGAACTTCTGTTGTGCAACTTATACCAGTTTATGTGCAACTTCTGTCCCTAGCCTTTTTTAATTTAGCCCATCATTTTCCTTAACTATTTTATTTTGGATTTAAAGAGAATGAGATTTTTCATCTGTTATTTTGCGAAGAAAAAAATATTGATTAAAAAAAAATAGGTTCGGTAACCAAAGTGAAAAAAAATAATTAATTGTACATGTCTTTCCTTAGCTCCTTAACTTCAATGACAACATATACCTTAACCTGAATGGGGCTAGAAATACATCTTACACGCTCATCCTCCACTGATATTATTGCATTGGGGAAACAGAACATTCGGTATCATTTCACAAGTAAATGTATTGCTTAAAAAAACTCAAACATATTATTGGAAAATTTACAATGATTTGCAGGGTTCTTCTCTAACTCATAAACAAACAGTGATAAAAGAGAAGCACCAGTGATGGACTAAGGCAGTTGTAATGAACAGCAGAGTCAAACTGCTGATAACACCAGGCGTTTAATATCAGCCATTAGCCTCGACAACATCCCTGCAATCAGCCTGGAACCAGCTCTTAGAAAGGGTTATATTAACAGGCTGCCAACCATTAATATGCAGTTCTCAGGTACTCCTGCTAAAGACTGCCCCTGGAAAAGGAGAATGAATTAATAACACATTTCCTTTTTTATTTAAAATTAACAAAGAGAAAACAATCTGGTTCTGAGATCACCTAAAGATAATCTACATATATACAATTTTTTACAACTGTTCTTGTGGAATACCAGTTCTGGAGCAGAGATTTGAGGGTGCCTGCAGAGACTGAAGACAGCCCTAAATATAGCAACAATGGGATCTATACAGTAGGAGGCAGAAAAAGACTTGCTTTCTAAAGCTTAGAGCAAACTGTGACTCCTGTACCATCTAACACTTAAATACAAAATCTTCATATCTTGCAAGAGAAAGAAAACAAAAGAAAAAACACACATGTAATATCTAGAAACATTTCATCTTTTAGGCTCAGTCTGTATTATCACTGAACTGTCCATAGATTGCCTATACCCCAGCTATGCCCTGACGCTTTTTTGTGTACAACTTGCAGTTCTGAAAATCATCCAATTCAAGTATAAATGGATTTACTCCTCTCTGTGCACATAAGTATAAATTCCCCATAAAAAATCATTGTTTTCTAATTTCTGTTCTCATGAATTTAATCTTTAGTATATTGTGCCTTGTGATCACAGAATCATAGAGAAGTAGGGTGGGAAGGGAGCTCCATAAGTCATGTAGTCCAACACCATGCCTGAGTCAAAATCATCCTTAGCCAAACCATCCTATAAAAACTAATTGTTTAACCTCTTAGCTACAAGTCAACACCTCTATAACACCAGATATAATGCCCTAACCTGCCACAGGTAAAGCAGGGGTATCACAGCAGCCAACATCCTGTTGCTGTAAAGGATGTTTTAGCCTGGAAAAGTGAAGGCTCAGGGGTGATCTGATGGCCACCTATAAGTTTATCAGAGGTGACCACCAGGATCTGTGGGAACGATTGTTCACCAGAGCGCCCCAAGGGATAATGAGGTCGACCGGTTATAAGCTATTGCAAGACCATTTCAGGCTGGACATGAAGAAGAATTTCTTTACTGTCCAAGCCCCCGAAGTCTGGAATAGCCTGCCATCAGAGGTGGTTCAATCACCTACGTTGAACACCTTCAAGAGAAAATTGGATACTTATCTTGCTGGGATCCTTTGACCCCAGCTGACTTCCTGCCTCTTGGGCAGGGGGCTGGACTCGATGATCTTCCGAGGTCCCTTCTAGCCCTAATGTCTATGAAATCTATAAAGAAATTTGACAGCAACTCAAAATGTCTTCAAGTGAGCAGTTTAATGAATGACATGTCTAGGTCTAGATTTCTGTATTCATCATCATCATCATTGGCAATCCCTTGCAGTTGAGGATTATTGCCTTATTGTCTTACCTGTGCATCTGAAGATGATGATTGTCTTATGTATGCATCTGAAGATAGCTGGCAAGGCCAATCCAGGATTGATAGGTTCTATTGCAACTGGGGCACATATTTCCATGTGGGGTGGGTGGCTCTGGATTCTTGGATTCAGCACTGACATGCTGTTTCTGTTGCTCCTGATTTTCCCTCTCGTGTTGTCATTGTGTGGTTTCAGAGTACTGAGATCCTTGCAGCAGACTCTTCTTCTATTTGGGGAAGTCCTGGGCAATAGAGCTGTGCGAAGCTTCAGTAGCTGCTTCAATTCGGAGGAGATTCAACCCTATTTGACAGTCGAATCTCCTAATCCAAATCAAATGGTAAGACCCATTAAAAGGTCCACATTGAATTGGAAGCCTCTGAATTGATTTGGCGAGATTTAGAGATTTGGCCACAGACTCTACAGGCAGTCCTTGATGACGCTGGACACAGATGCATCCAGCTGGTAAGTCTATTGTGGTGGGTAGAGGGTGAAGGGAAGAGGTGGGGGTGGGGGCCGATCAATGCCCCCACAGGGAGGGAGGGATTGGGGCTGGGACCAGCTGCCGGGGGGGGGTTAGCTCAAGCTTAACTAATGCAGTTCAGGTTCAGAAATTTATGCCTAGAGAGAAAAGAGAGAGAGAGCACTGGGATCTCACCAGTGCAAGGTACTCGGATTGCAAAGCTAACAGGTAAAGTTTGTAGCACAATCCTTGAAGGGAGACGATATGTTTCCTCCAGCCTCTGAAGAAAAACAGTTGATGGTATCAGAGATAATTTTTTCTTCTTGAAGCACACACACTGCTGCTTTTTTACAGATTTTTATATCCTGAGTTCAGCTTCTTCAAGGCAGTCTCAATAGTGTAAATCATTGTCTTTTCTATTGGCAAGGGGTTATCTGGTTTGGAACATCTCAAGAAACTGACTGATAATCAGGAAACAGATAAGGTTAGGGAGTAACCAAATACTTGGGAGCCAGCTTGAAATTCCTATGTATAGCAGATATACTGATGGGATATCTCATGGTTTCTTCAGAAACAATAGATAGCTTGCAGCATTAGGATTTTGGATTTTTACTTGTTGTGAACAAGCCTCAGCTTAGCATGACTTTTCCAGATCTTACTATAGTCTTTTAACAGACTTAAGGCAACTATTGGAGTGTTTATAACTTTTGGGCAGGAGGACTTCCACCAGTCGTCCCGGGAAAAGTATGACAACACTTGTGGTCAGGGCTTAAACGGGCTGGACGCTGTGATGAACCCTTTATCATTGTTCAAATGTTGCCCATACCCCCTCTGACTCGGTCTCTTGCCTCAGCATTCCCTAACCCAACAACCCGGTTTTAGTCAATCAAGTTTAAATAGGCCTCCCATAGTGGGACTGGGGAATGTACGGCCCGAGGTGCCTATTAAACTTTACTTCTGCTTAGAGGTATGGGGGGGTGTGGAGGGAAGTCCTTTGTAAATCCAGATTAGAACTGGTCTGATAAATGCTGAGCTGGGTGTGTGTGAACATGGGTTGATTAGCATCTGGAGCACAGATTCCCCATCATGCAGTGCTCCCCTGCTTCTCTGATCCCAGAATTCACTGCAGTCTCTGCTTCTGGCTTTCTGTTCTCCATCTCCCAAGTAAATGAGTTGTCATCTGGTTCCATCTAGGATGCAAATGAGACCTAGGGCAATTGTTTCACTCTTGTTACCCTTATCTGGAGTGTCTTAGGCATGTCTCTCACTGCATCTTAATCAGTTTCATTTAGGTGGGGGGTGGGAATTCTTTGTGAGCCAGAGAGACTGTGTCCTGTGCCAGGGTTTCCCAAAAACACACAGCTGAGAGGTAACAACATAAGGAAGAATTTCTTTACTGTCCGAGCCCCCAAGGTCTGGAATAGCCTGCCACCAGAGGTGGTACAAGCACCTACATTGAACACCTTCAAGAGAAATTTGGATGCTTATCTTGCTGGGATCCTATGACCCCAGCTGACTTCCTGCCCCTCAGGCAGGGGGCTGGACTCAATGATCTTCCGAGGCCCCTTCTAGCCCTATATCCACAGCATTCCCTTCATCCACCCAAATTGTTACACTTGATTCCCATGTCTTCTGACCATAATATTCTTCCAAGTGATCACAATGGATTGAACTGCTCTCAATCTTCCTTTTAATCCATTTGGTCCTAAAAACAAAGTTCTATATAACAGAAGCCATTTGTAGAAAACAGTGGTAGATCGTTCATGTCTTCAAGGTATTTGATTAGTTTAGTTTCTTGGGACTCAAAAACTGAAGTAGCATCCTAAATGCCCGTCAGAATACCCCATAAGCTGCATCCACATGACCAGGGGAGTTTGGCTGCAGCAGCACAAATAGTAGTGGCACAAATTTATGTTGCTACTCTGTGCTACAATGCACATCCTAGCCTGTGCACTTTGCAGGAGGACACATTGTCCCACTGCTCCATGTGCTACAAGTTGGGGGAAGCAGGGGGGTAGAGGTAGCTGGAAGGTAGCCCTCACGCTGAAGCATCTTGTGTCCCATCCATCTGGGGGAGTAGCATGCGGAGGCCCCATGCTACAGAGCCACTGTGCCAAGGCATGTGGAGATGAGGAGTAGGCAGCCCTGGGCTGGCTGCTCCTTTGTCTCCCCATGCCTCAGCATGGGGGCTCCACTGTTGAGCTACTGTACTGAGGCACGCAGAACCTTTCATGAGGCACACTGTACCCCAGCCAGCTGGGAAGCAGTTGGTTGGGGCACAGGGTGCCCCACAATACACATCCAAGCATGTTTTGTAGTCTCTGCTGCCTGCCTCCAGGCAGTAGCCCAGGGCACAGGTCAGGGT
>NW_005841932.1:1631372-1639071 GCF_000455745.1 Alligator sinensis
CTCCTTTCTCCCTCAGCTGTCAGACCGGAGACCCAGAAAGGATCTGCTGTTTTGTCAAGCTAGTCAATTTGTCTTCTAGAGGTGCATCCAGACAAGTTTTCAGTGCCAGTGTTTTCTGCGGTGCAAGGGTGTGCTGCCAAAGCGTACACTGTCTCGAGTTTTTTTTTTTTCCTGTGGGTTTAAAAAAAAAAAACTGCAGAAAAAAATTTAAAAACTGGAACAGCACACACTCAGCCATTGCATGCTGCTGAAAAATGGAGCCAGGCTGGCCCAAGCTGCACTTTGCTGCCAGCCATGCTCCACTTGGCAGAATTGCCATAACTGCATCCCTGAGAGACCCCTAGAACCCCAGGTAAGGTTGCTGGGGCCAGCACAGTGCTGTCCCTAGCCTCCTCAAGGCCACCTGGGGCAACTTGCTGCGTGCCAAAGCATGTGTGGCATGGGCATTCCCCAGGGACAAGTAGCAGTGGCACAAGGTGCACTGCTGCTACTTGTCCCTGGGGAACCAAACATCCACACAAGTCTGGATGTACTCTAGTAGTCTGATGGATGCTTCATCCTTACACCTTTGGTGCCAGCTGTCTGCTCCTGCACAGGCTGAAAAGGAACATCTTCACTCTTCATCCATCCAGCCCTGTAGATAGAGTCCACGGGGAGTACCAGTCAATGTTGGGAGGGTGTCAGGGGGTTACAGTCCCTATAGGGCTGATAGTGTCCATGCTGGGGGCAAGTCAGGGGTCCCTGGTTTGGAGGCAGGATTGTCAGTGTTTGCATAGGGAGAGGATGAAAACTGGAAGATCTGGGCCCTCCTTGATTGCACCCAGATCTGCCATACCCCACCCACTCTGGTACTCAGACTGCTTTGATCCCACCCTTTTCAGGACTGGGGACCCCTGAATACCCCATTACCCCTACACAGATAGAACTTGAATGGACTTATAGGGCCTGGGGAGGGAATATGGTGGGGAGGGGTCTGGGAATATGGGTTGGGCCAGGCCATTTCAGGGATCCCTAGGATGGTTATGGTGGGGGAGGCTCCATCATTGTTTGTGCAGGGTAGGAAGTGGGAGTATCAGGGGTCTCTGGGATGGTAATCCAGTGCTGGGGGGCAGGGGGGTCATGGGTCATAATTCGAGTTGGGGAGTGGAAGTGGGGCTTTCCTTGTGGGCAGGTAAAACTTCCCCCAGCCACTATGGTTAGAGGTATATGATAAGCACATGGGTGGGGAGGGGGGTTTCCACTGGGCTTCTCCCTGGCCACTGTGGCTTTACCTGCAATGGGCAACATTCCTCACAGGCAGCTGGGTCTGGGGGAGGGACTGAACTTTTCTTGCACCTTATTTGTCAGGAGAGGGGCTTTCTGTGACTTGGGCTGCTTCGGTAGAACACCCATATTTCTTCCTACACATCCTGCTTTCTTCTTTGATCTCACTCTTGCTGGCAAGTGCACCTCCTTCCTTTTAGCCCCTGTTATCTGGAACAGACTGCCTGATTCACCAAGTGTCATATTCATTTGCTAAGAATATATTTTTTCTTGCTTGCTTCTCTGCATTTACCCCTTTAAGTATTTTTTGTTTAATTTAACCCTGAAAAATGTTTGGGGACAGAATCAATATGGCAGATACTATACAAAAGAATATTAGAGGTAGTATTGCTTTTACAATTGTAACCTCTTGCCTTGAAAAATCCCATTAGGAACTGAATGGTTGTAGTTAAAGATCTTAAATTCCTCCTGGCCATTAATGACCAAGAAATGTAGTTCTGGTCTATGGGTTAAGGGAAAAATAATGCTAAGCAATATAGAACCTCTGCAAAACAATATTGAAAAAATACCAGTGCAAAAAACTGTTTGTGCTTCCTGTGGCATGTTACATATTTGAAATAGCTTATAAAAGAAAAGGAAAACACTGGCTATGCAATTTCATTTGTAACTTAGGGTCCTATTACCACTTTTCATTTTAGTGCCATTTTATTGAGGTTTCAAAATGTGATTCTTGTTGGAAAAACATAGCAACTCAAAAAGAAAATTCCTCAAAAGAGGATATCATAAAAAAGGAAAAAGAAACAAGGAGGAAAGCATGTTTCCATAATAAGGTATCTAGATTTATGCTTCCCATACAATAACTTAGTTCATGTGCTTTATGCCTAGTTCATGAAAGAAAAGTCTACACACTCAACTCGTAAATGAATTCCAGCACCACAGTCTGCAAACCCTGTAACTGTTCCCCAACGACTTAGGCTAAGGACAGACATTTAAAAAGGCAGAGCCTGAATTGATTCAAGCTTTGCAGGTTAGTATAACCTGGATAGGCTAGACTAAGTCAGTTTTGTAACCAGACAGATATCCTAGAAATGCAGGCACATGCCTGCAGTGGCTCAGGGTAGAAGCTGGGGTGTGGGGGGGCAGGGTCTGCCTGGCGATTCCGCAGGAACTGATTCTGCCTGTTGATTCAGCATGGATAGTAGCCAGCATGTGGTCTGCTAGCCAATACACAGATACCTCCTCAGCAAAGCAAAGGGGAGGGGGGAATTCCTGCTTAGCAGGAAGCAGTGTGGGGAACAGGGGTTAGCAGCCTGCAGTCTTTACTGGAGCTGCAGCCAGAGAGCAGGGGGGAGAGGTTTTCTGTTATAGGTTTAAACTAGATTCTGATCACTTAAACCGGTTTATGTGTAATGTCAGTTCCTAGCCTTAAGTTTTAGAATATTTTTCATGGTAGGCCATCAAACACCAGATCCTCTGCCTTGTAGGCCAGCTTACTATACCTCCAGTGGACTTCCTTCTCTTTGCAAGCCTTGAACATAGCCCTTTCCAGGTGTCATGTTGATCAGCTTCTGGTCATTCTGTTTTAGGGGAAGGCAGTTTTTTGTTTGTTTGTTAGTTGGTTAGAATCCTTTCTAAAGCTCAAACTCATCTTTCTTAGCTTATGAAATGTTAGATTTACTGGCAGATCATGGTTTGCCACACAGATGTGTATGCGTATCTATCTATCTATCTATCTATCTATCTATCTATCTATCTATCCACCATTGTAATTGTATTATATTCTGCCATGATATGTATAAATCTGCAAAATAGAAACACACATATGCATGCACAAAAACACACACACATACATATATACTTACATATGTCTGTGTGTGTGTTTTTGTGCGTGCATATGTGTGTTTCTATTTTGCAGATTTATACATATCATGGCAGAATACAATACAATTGCCATGATTCTCCTCTTTTATTGTAGTTTATTGCATGAAGAAGAAATAAGTGAATATAACAGATGAGTTTGGGGTATATTTCAATATATAAAGAGCTCAGTGATTGTATGTGAATGTGGCTACAGTCCTGCTATGACTATCAGAATTCCTCATTTTAACTAATTACGTATATTCACCCTGTGGAACAATGTATAGGATTAGTAAATAGTCATTTTTTTTTATTCTTCCCCAAGAAACAATGAATAAATCTTGCTAATGAGTAGTCCAGTGCTCAATGCTTTCAGCTAGCAATCTATGTAAGCTTATGCACATCCAGAGCTTTCACTACTACATCCCAAGTTGTAAAATGGGGGAAAAAATGAATGTAAGCAAAGTGCTATAATTTATTCCCTGAATAATGCTGAAGGCAGTGTTGTCAAACCTAAGAGTTTAACATCCAGATTCCAAAATTTCTTGAGATTAGTTTAAAAAACAAGAAGATTTTAATAAATAATAATTTTGGATTTCTCCTTATTTACTTTCTGTTTTTAAGCCTTTAGGGGTCAAATTTTCCAACTTCTCAGAAAGCATGAGGGACTTAACAAACAAATACATGCTGAAATTCTAACTAATCTTGAGACTTAAGGAGGTGAAACTTTAAGGAAAAGCACCAAGAATTGCAATGCACATGAAAACATTGCAAGAGCTGCCAACACTATACATTTGATGTATATGGCAATGGTTTTTGAGTGAAATGTTGCTGATTGATAAAGAATTGATGTATGTCAAATAAATAAACATTACAAAAACCTTCCTCCCTGAAAAAATGATATACTCTGTTTAAAAATGCAGGATATTATAAGAATGATACAAATAAAAATCAGTTAGATGGCAGACTCACACAAAAATGACAGAACAATAGTGAATACGAAATAAAACATTTTCAACTTTCCACATATTAAATTATTGTACATGCAGCAATTTCTGGTCTTAAAACTTAACTGTTCCCAAAATATGTAATAAAGTGATAAAAATAACAGCTTTTTCCATTCTAACAATTTAATTATCACTGGATGTTTTATTACCCTTCTTTCAAGGAAATAAAAATCTACAAGCTCACTTCTTGATGGTTAAAAAAACAAACAAAAAAACAAAACAAAACAAAAAACCAGAATGTATTAAATTAAAATCACAACAGCAATTTACATTCAGTAGCTGAAATGTCATCAGTGAAAAAGAGGTCAATACAATTTTTAAAAATATTATAGAAAGTGAAGCAAACATCTGGGTTATCAGCTCTTCTCCATTCCATTCAAAATGAAAGGGAAGGTTACGACTCCTAATTATCCATGAACCTTTCAGTATATAAGAGCAAATTTTAACACAGAGGGTATGTCTACATGAGACACTTTACTGAGAACTAGCATAGTTTACTGCACAGTAAGCATGTGCGTCTACATGTGCACATGCTTACTGTGCAGTAACCTCACTAATCATGAGTAGCTACTGTGCAGTAGTGCTCATGTAGATGCCTGATCAGGATCAAATCTGCTCCTGGAGAGCAAGCCACCAGGGTGCAGGAGATTGCTCCTTTTCCTTGCGACCTGCCTGCTGCTGGGGTGAAAACTGCTTCCCTGCCCCAGCAGCAGGGAGCTCCAAGTCCCCTGCTCTGAGATTGTGGAATCCCCATCCAGTAGGGGGATTGCTGCTAGCTGCCCCATTGGTGGATTGGGGCAAGGGGCTGGGCCTTGCCCCTCCCCTGCAGCTCTTTTCAAGTCCCCTGCCCTGATCAGGGAGCTGGGGCTGGGAACTCCCTGCTGCCAAAGCAAGGGGACATTGTCTCCACCCTGGCAGGAAGGACAGGGAACAATTTCCCAGCCTCGGCCAGGATATAGCTCCTGGTGCTCCCGCCAGCCCCTGGGCTAGCACTCAAGGAGAGCCTGGAGCTCCTTCTGGTGGTGACAGGGGCCCATTGCAAGGCCCCAGGAAGTGAGATCAGTTTTCTGCCATTAGGAGCAAATCTGCTTCCCTATATAGGTAGATGCCTGCCCAGGAGCATTAACTCATGAATAGTTTACTCATGAATAAACTGCTCCCAGATCTAATGCACATGTAGACACACACAGAAATTACAAATTTCTCCCACAACCCCAACTCTAGCTTATTTTTGCTGTCCAATAATATGTCTTTTCCACTTTAGGATTAGCTTTACCAAAATTCATCTTGAGAAATAAAAAAAACAAAAACTGTCTGGATTGGTCCTTGCTATCAGAACATCTGCAAATATTTTGTAAGCAAAATTGTACTAATTACTCATTTGTATTGTGATAGTATGTAAAGGCTACTGCCTCACTGCACTAGGTGGTCCATGTACATATAATTAATTAAAAAGAAACATTAATCTGTGAACCTTAAACAAACGTTATACAGCCAGGGCCATGATTTTGATCCTTAGAATTGATCCACATGAGCATGCATTGTCAATAGGACTATGTGTAGGTGCAGGAATCTTCCAAAATGGAGCCAGCTGAAGAATCCAGGCCTGTTTGTATTTTTGTGTGCCCCCCAGTGATCTTGCTATTGCCAAGTGATACTGCTAATGCCCAAACACATTTATTTTGAAATAATGCTTTTCTGCCATCCTCTTCCTTTCTCCTTTCCTACCTTTTTCTTTTATAGTCTTTTTTCCCTCCCCTTTTCTTTTACCTTCTCCTTTTCTGCCTTTTGCTTTCTTTCTCAAATGCAATAGTTTATAAACTCTTCCTGCAAGTCGCTACTACTTTTCAGCAGATGGCACTGTTATTTAGGCTAAATAATCTGACAATGGGGCAAGGTAATTAACTTTAAAACACTTCTTAAAACAATAAAATATAGATTTCTTTTTATATAATACTTTTATACCAGTGTCTTATACAAAACAAAAAAAATAAATTACTGAAATAAAATTTTAGTGAAATATTATAAGGACATGAATGTGCTAAACTTGCAGCATTCTGACTTTCAAAGCACAGGGAAAAAATGTTCTAGAAAAATATAGTGAACTGCCATAGTTTGCTTATTTAGGAAAATACCAACATTATTTTCAGTTGAATGTAAAATGTATATGGTTTCAAACCTAAACACCATATTCTGGGTTAAGATGTAATTATTTTATGGAAACCTATCCCAATGCATAAAGCAATTTCAGGTCCAGTGGTTTTCTGTACTTAATGGATGGAGGGGAGCATGATAAGTACTCTAAACACTAGACCCTTTATATTCTCTGAGCATGGTGGATTCCTATTGAGGTTCCTCTTTAAACCCTAGGTACCCTTGAGAAAAAGCCAGATCTTAGCTTTCACTCATTTTTAATTTTGAAAAATAATAGAGCTGTTTTACTGTTACAAAGAACTCACAAAAACCACAACGGGTCACAATGTTTTTGACACTATTGATTTCTTTGTGAATCATATGTAGGTGCTTGGATAGCACGTAATGGTGGTAATATTATGTGGCATACTGTGGCACCCTTAAAAAGATCTCACTATACCCTGATTGAGAATCACTGCTATAAACAACTACAGCATCTGGTGAGTAACAAAGATTGCTCTTCTAGGGCATAAAACGTGTTATTTTGCTTGACACAAGGGCTTACATTTCCAAACAAAAGATGAACCACCAGTTGGTAATTCAGCTACTAAGAATATTCCAGCACAGTGTAGCAAAACCCCATTTTTCTTTTTTAATTTATTTTAAAATGCATTCCCTCCCCTTCCCCAACCATTTCTGACTTTTTCTCTCCCTCTCTATTCCCTATAGATAAGTATAAGTAAGCTAAGATGTAGGATAAGCTTTAACATTTTATTTAAGGTAGAAAGTTTTATTTTTCTCTCCCCTCTTTGCAAATAAGTTCCCTGCTATTTTGATATTGATACCCACCATTCTATAAGTGATAATTATTATGTTTGTACTGCTTTTATATTGTGTGATTACTGTTTTAGGCCTATATATGTAAGTTAGCATAAGTCATGTCAAGTTTCCATTTTGTATGTCAAACCTACATCTTGTGTCCTTTGCCTGGGCATCCCTTGTGTTGCAACTGTATGATTCATGTACCCCTCCCATGTAAATTGGTTCCCGGATGACTGAGAGTGATTGGGAATGAATGAAATACTATGGTATGGTACGGCCTCTACTGAATGGCCTGTAACAACTGGGCCATCACCTTTAATTGATTCATCCAGGAACCACGGACCTCACCCAGGAACAGAGACAAGAACCCAGCATTTGAAAGACAAAAGACCCTGCAGAACCAGCAACTCTACCATTGTACCCCAACATTACAGACACCTGAAACTGCACATCCCTGCATGGAGAACACATGCTCAGTACGCCAGGGGTTGACCCTTGCCTGGGCATGCCTCCTGTCACTAGGGTCACACAAGGCCTTTTTATAGGGGCAGTGAAGACAGACCCAGTGGGATACCCTCTTCATCTGGACCAGCACCATGCCACACCACCTATCCACC
>NW_005841932.1:1639520-1643907 GCF_000455745.1 Alligator sinensis
GGCTGTCTCCTCCTTGCCACCACTTATCTGCCCCCCCCCTGCCAATATCTCAGCTGTCTACCTCAGTTTCCAGACCCAGTCTACCCTCAGTAAACCCAAGCCTCAGTTCCTCATCCAGCTTCTCTGTAGTCCACTGGTTCTAATCCCAGTTCTGGCAACTTTCACTCCCTATACTTTAACTCTCCTTCTCTCAACTGAACCTTATCCCAGGTACCCCAAGCACACACATACACACTGTACCATCCAAGTTAGGAACTTACCAGTGTATATGTATAGATGAGCTGTATATGTGTGAACTGGTGACTGTGTGTATATATATGTAATTGTGTGCATGATATATGAATTAATGATCTGTGTCTAACTTTTGTGGTGTATAGTGCATGTGCTTGAATTGGTGATAGGTATGCATGTGCCTAGGCTGGTTTGGATGTGTATGTGCATGCACCTAACTGATTTGTGTGTTTGTATATATGCTATTGTGTCACACCCTCCTGTCTAATAGCGCAACATTGAGATCCTGAGAGTTGGCCTGACCCCACAGGGCAACAACAGAATTATGAATATGATCATTCTCCAAACCAGTATGCTGTGTAATGAGTAATGTGGGTAACACCAGATAAAACCAGGGTACAGTCTATGGAGCTGCAATGATTCTGTTAATTTGGATTACAACTTCCATAAACTTCCCAAGGATGTGGGGAGGGGGGAAAAAGAAAAGGAAACAAGCAGGTGATATATTTTGCAGCCGGAGTGAAAAGAGGACAGTGTTTGCAATCCCTGCCCATGGATACCGGTCAGCCCTACAAAAGAAGAATGTACAGTGGAGCTTGGGATACCAGTGCCTTGGACAACCAGGACTGGGTGGACTAAAGGATCTAGACTCAGTCTGAAGGGTAGCTGCAGAATACTGCTGTTTGAGGGCACTGAGACTGGGAACTTGATTGGGGATACCTCTGAAGATGTGGGGGAAATTAAGGTATTGAGTGTATTACCACAGTTGTTGCTGTTTCATTATCTTTTACCTCTTCCTTTCCTTTGTCCTATTGGCTTGTGACCCTAACCCAGGGGCAGGCAAAGTTGAGCCTGTGGGCCAGACTGGGCCCATAGTGGAATCCATTTTCCAGCAGTCCTTGCGCATATCATTGCAGCCGGTTTCCACAGAGACCCCAGTGGCAACACCATGACAGCATGGGGCCAGAGTTTCCATGGAGACCAGCCCCAACAGCACTGACAGGGCATGAAGCTGAGCAGAGCTGCTCTGGGGCTGGGATCTTGCAGCAGTGACAGAGTGGTCTTTGGAACCAGTGCAGAGCTATGATCCACTCCAGGGTAGGGTGTGAAGGTTGCACTGTGACCACAATAAGACCCAGCCCTGGCCCCAGGGCAGCTCCCTCCCTATCTGTGCATCCTGCCAGCACTGCTGGGGCTGATTGTCATGGAAACCCTGGTCCCACACTGTCATAGGGCTGCCATTGCCGGGGTCTCCATGGAAACCAGCCACAGTGATGTGGGCAGGGGCTGCTGGGAAATGGAGTCCAGCCCTGGCCAGATCCACTATTTTGCTCACCCTTGCCATAACCCCTATGATTTTCTATATGAAATTGGGAACTTTCACCTATTTCTTGTGCCAGTTTGTGGGGCTGTGTGGTTGGCACACAGGGAAAGCCATCTGTCCAGAAGTGGTCAGCTACTGAAACTGCAGATCCCTTACCCAAAGTCTACCTTTTTAGTAAGTTTTTTCAACACAGCCCCTTAGTTTCAGCCACTCCCAAGGAACTCTCTGTCATGGCTGTCATTGGCAACTTTGACTGTACTAGAGATCTCAGCCTTGTAGCCATAGTTCCAAAGGCCTATGCTGTACAACCAATACACATCTTTACTGTGTCAGGCTGTTGCCTAAGCTCTGGCAGCTTTTTCACTTCTGGGTCAGAGTGTGCATTTACACGAGATGCTTAACATGCAATAGACTGATTGATTGCATGTTAGTGTCACAGCAAAATCTGTGCTATTAAGCTAATGCACACTAGTATTAGTCTACTATGCATTAACCATCATGAAAAAGCATGAGATCATGCTAATGTGAAGTAGGACAGTCTACTGCATATTTATTTAGTACTTCCTTTTGCAAGTATTACATTTAATTTGCAGTAGGCACTGTGCTTAATAAATGTGTAGATGCTCCCAAAGTGCTTGATGTTGAAATAAGAGTAAACTAGCAGAATCATTACATTACTTTTTTAGAAAGAAAAAAATCATGTGTATTTGGCCATTTTACATCATGCCACTGATGATAAAGTAATGAAAATATCTAGTAAATTCAGCTGAAGAAGAACTGTGGCTGGTGAAGGGTCTCCTGAACAAGTGAAAGAAGGCATGGGGCTTCCAGACAACACTAGTTACATTGGGATCCATTAACAACTAGCTTAAGGTTGCTCTAAAATTACACTAGGGCAGTGGACCAGTACACACTAGTCTGGAGTCTTTTTGCTGTCCTTATATCACCATTAGCTCATGTATATAACAGTTCATATTTTGGACCAAATGTTTAAAGTGTTGGACCCTTATCTATAAAATAATTCCTTATTTTGTACCAATTTGTAAATAAAAGTTAGTATTCTCCTGTCACTGATTTCAGAATCTGGTTTGTTTTCAGTTCTACTTTTGAATGTGAGCATAGAATATGTAAAGGATCTTGAGATATTTGTAAGTCGAAACTTTACCTCTGTTCCTGGAACTGGAGGAAGCAACCTGATAAAATGGTTCTAAAAATAGATTAAGATGATGATTTTCTAGTATTTCTTTTAGCAAACAACAGGTATACAGCACCTAATTGTGCCCTCCATTCAGTAAGATATCTTTGAAATTAAGTAACTTGTGAGTAGTCTCATTAAATTTACGATATAATACATGACCGAAGTATAACTGATGTATAGATGTCTGGCTGAGTCTACCAGGAGCTTGAAGCAATTTACCTGAGAAGTGAGAGCCAAGTGGCGTATTAGTGCCATTCTTTGAGGGAAACATAATCCAACTGGAGGACTGTGGGTAGCAGGAATAATATAGCTAATAGGGCTATGCAAAGCTTCAGTCCCCGATTCGATTTGGTGGAGATTCAGCCTGATTCAGTGGCCGAATCGCTGAATCTGAATCAATTCAGAGAACCCACTAATTTCTCTGAATCAAATTGGAACCCTCCAAATTGATTCAGAAAGATTCAGAGATTTGGACATAGAGACAGCTTTAAATATTTTTTCTACATACCTCTAGGTAGCAGGGGCTTGTGAGTGCTGTGATGCTGGGGCACATCAAGTGTCCCACAGAAGCATGGGGGCCTCCCCAGTGTGCTTGGCAGCAGACCCGGTCCACTTCTGGGTCCACTGGGGAGCATGCTGAGGCCCCCCCCCATACCCCCGCAGCTCGGCAACTGGTGCTTCCTGGGTCTGGAGGGGGCACCTGGGGTCCACCTGAGGCTGATCTCCGAGCCAAGGGAGTGTGAACATACTCCCCAGCACACCCAAAAGTGGACTGGAAGTACCTCTGGTCCACTTCTGGGTTCACTGCTGAGCGTGTGGAGGGCCTGCCGTACTCCTGTGGGATGCTCCATGTGCCCCAGCATTGCAGCAATCATGAGCTGTACCTGCCATCTCAAGGTATGTAGAAAAATGTTTTAAAGCTATGTCTATGTCCGAATTGGTGATTCTACAAATCAACATTGAATCTTCAGATTCAGCCGAATTGAATCAGGTGCAATGATACGAATCAATGAATCAAATCACTGTCCCTGATTCAGGCCAAATCCTAATTGAATAGGCCCATTTTTCACACCTCTAATAGCTAACGTGGCCCAACCTCCCAAGCAGAAACTCTTGGACTGCTGGACTGACTACTCCTAATTTTTGTCTCCCTGCAGAGATGAGATAACCCAGACTTTTGTCCCTGTTGTTTTTAAAGGAGAAATCAGCTGATCACCTTCACCATCCGCCAATAAGCTGGCAAGTCGGTCAGCAACACGCAAGTCCTTGACTTCAGGAAAGCCGACTTTGACAAGCTCAGGAGGCTTGTCAGTGAGGCCCTAAGGGACCGTGACCACGGGGAGAGGGGAGTTCAAGAGGAGTGGTTGCTCCTCAAGGGAGCGATCCTCAATGCACAAACTAAGTCTATTCCATCTCAGAGGAAAGGCAGCAAGAGGGCACAGCAGCCCCCCTGGCTCTCCAGGGACCTAGCAGATCTCCTGAGGCTAAAAAGCAAGGCCTACAAAGGGTGGAGGATGGGAGTCACCTCCAAGGAGGATTATTCTGCACTGGTCCGGTCCTGTAGGGAGCAGACCAGGAAAGCCAAGGCTGCAACTGAACTCCAGCTAGCTTTGAGCGTCAAGGACAATAAGAAG
>NW_005841932.1:1644027-1644640 GCF_000455745.1 Alligator sinensis
AGGTACTTTGCGTCAGTCTTTCATCAGTCCCACGGGACGCCCATGCCCGCTACAGGGCTGGGAAGTCCGGGTGAGGGTGATCCCCTGCCCTCCATTAATGCTGACTTTCTGAAGGAACATCTTGAGAAGCTGGATACCTTCAAGTCAGCTGGCCCTGACAATCTTCACCCCAGGGTACTCAAGGAGCTGGCGAGCATCATAGCCCAGCCTCTAGCACGGATCTTTGAAAACTCTTGGCGCTCTGGTGTAGTGCCCGAAGACTGGAAAAAGGCCAATGTGGTGCCTATCTTCAAGAAAGGGAGGAAAGTGGATCCGGCTAACTATAGGCCCATCAGCCTGACTTCTATCCCGGGGAAGATCTTAGAAAAGTTTATTAAAGAGGCCATCCTTAATGGACTGGCCGACGCCAACATCTTAAGGGATAGCCAGCACGGGTTTGTTGCGGGTAGGTCTTGCTTGACCAATCTCATTTCCTTCTACGACCAGGTGACCTATCACCTGGACAAGGGAGAAGAGATTGATGTCATATATCTTGACTTCAAAAAAGCCTTCGATCTGGTGTCCCATGATCGCCTCTGGGAGAAACTGGCCAATTGTCCCCTTGGGTCCTCCA
>NW_005841932.1:1645101-1676757 GCF_000455745.1 Alligator sinensis
TCATTCTCCCCCTGTACTTGGCCTTAGTGAGGCCGCAGCTGGAGTACTGTGTCCAGTTTTGGGCTCCACAATTCAAAAAGGATGTGGAGAAGCTTGAGAGAGTCCAGAGAAGAGCCACGCGCATGATCAGAGGTCAGGGAAGCAGACCCTACGATGACAGGCTGAGAGCCCTGGGGCTCTTTAGCCTGAAAAAGCGCAGGCTCAGGGGTGATCTGATGGCCACCTACAAGTTTATCAGGGGTGACCACCAGCATCTGGGGGAACGTTTGTTCACCAGAGCGCCCCAAGGGGTGATGAGGTCAAATGGTCACAAACTACTTCAAGATCGTTTCAAGTTGGACATAAGGAAGAATTTCTTTACTGTCCGAGCCCCCAAGGTCTGGAACAGCCTGCCACCAGAGGTGGTTCAAGCGCCTTCATTGAACACCTTCAAGATGAAACTGGATGCTTATCTTGCTGGGATCCTATGACCCCAGCTGACTTCCTGCCCTTTGGGCAGGGGGCTGGACTCGATGATCTTCCGAGGTCCCTTCCAGCCCTAATGTCTATGAAATCTATGAGAATGGAGGTACCTAATGGCATTCCCACTGTTTCCATCCCTTACAATTTTATTGCAAATCTCATGATGTTTGAGCAGTTCTTAAAGCTCCAGCTGCTGGAAAGAATTTATGAGACTTTCATTTTCTTTTGAATTGGGTTTTACCCAATCTTTTGAATTGGATGAGGCATAACTGGTCAGAGTTGCACTTAAAACAGGCTTTCCTTTTCCCTTCTGTCTACCTCTCTGTCTTTTTGGATGCCTCTAGATTTGGGGGCTGCCGCATCAGACAGCACATATTCTGGTATATCGCCTCATATTTTTGCTGCTGAAACCTAGGTAGTAATTCCACATGGGTGTCTGCAGCAAAAAATGAGGTGACATCTCCTATCAGCAACAATGAATTCCAGCTGATGCTCCAAAACAATATTTCCCAGAATGCCCTTAACTTACTCATATGTGATCCTGTGCCAAAACTATCACTCATCTGCTGGAACTGAAGCCAGAAAGTTGCAGGAGTAGTGGGACTGGAGGACAGGAAGTTGAGGTACCCTCATCCCTTAGGCACTACCTTGGGTTCATGCCCCACTTGCCCACCCATCCTTATTCTACTAGCTCCAATACAGTAGGCAAAGAGGAAGTGTCCCCAACATCTTATGCCATGCTCATTATGTTTGATGTTGGGGACACTTCCTCTTTGCCTGAGATAGAATCAGAACCAAACTGTGCTATATCTAGCCCTGCTTTCCAGAGTACCATCCTCCTTAGCCAGCCTCTACTAACTTCCTTTAGAACTGTGTTATTTCTGCCACCCTGCCCTCATACTTCCTTCAGGTATCTTTTATTACTGCTGCCAGTCACCTCATTTTTATGTTTTCCCTTGATACTGTCTTGACTCAACTATTTTTCCCCTTGCATGCCCACAGAATCCTAGGTGCTAACCTCTGCTCAAAGCTGACCCTTTCATTGCTGTTTTTATTCCATCAAAATTTCCCTCCTCAAAGCTGTTGTTTCCTTTTCTCCATTCTACCAGTATTTTCCTCTTTGTTGCCTCTCTCCAGGTTCCTTTTGGGCTGCATCTTCTGACTTCATGCTCTTCCTTGCTGCTTTTCCTTCTATTTCTTGAACAGCCACTATTCAGCCTCCCCTCTGCACTATTCCAAACACTTCTTACTGCCATGGTGTCCATATACCTTACAATCTGTAATACATTTATTCTCAAATCTCTGTGTAGAGGGTGACCACTACTTATCTCTATAACACAGATGGGGAAATAAGGCATAAGGAGCCTTTCCCTGTGTATCCCTTTTTGTTGCCCTTTTTCAGAAATCTTTTCCCAAAACACCTCATTTGCTTCCTTCCCTTCAATCTCTTCTTGCTATTATGCCACCCTCTGTATCAACCTTATTGGGTCCTTTTGTTAGGCACTCCTCCCCCCCACAACACACCTTATATATCTAAAGGTTATTTTCCAAGATACCAAAATTTGCACCCTGTATCCCTTCTTAAATCTCCCCAACCTCTTTCTAATTTCTATTGTTCATCACTGAAAGCCCTGTTTCCTCATGCTCCCATTTCATACTCCTCTTACAACTCTTCCCTTTCTTTCCCTCATTTTCTGTGAAAGCTTTTGAAAGGTTGCAAGTTCCCAGATTAATACTTGAGCTGCAACCTTGACACCCCTGTACAAATCTTCCAGTCCCCCCTCCTCCAAATATGTTTCCCTTTTTCATGTACTTATCCCACACCTGACACTAATCCTGTAAGTATGAACCGCTATTGACCACAAATCATTGACCAAAACCTCTGAAGACTCCAGCATCCCTGGCCACTCCAAATTCTGTGCTAAGTACTTACCAAAGTTCCAAAATAATAAAGTTAAAACACTGCAGAGTTGCCATGTGGATCAAATATGGGGAGGGAGTGCTAAATAGCACTGATTCTGGGAGCAGATGGTGGAGATGTGGGTGTGATGTAGAAAATATTAGAAGTTGGAGAAAATATATGAGTATTGGAAGCTTAATTCTGCTAATATTTTTATTTAAAATTCAGAATTCATTGGTAACATATGATAATATGAACATCATGTTTTCACAAGGCTGTCATGCAAGGCAGTTACAAATGGGAGCACCAAATTATGGGATGAAGTTGCTTTATGACTCATAACATTTAGTGCCTATTAGGTTGCTTTCCCAAGATGCCTTTCTGTCTTTTTAAATAAAAATTATTTGCAACTTCCAGCCACTTTTAATTCAATATGCCTTTCTGGAGGCTTTTTTTGTTTTTGTTTTTGGGGTTTTTTTTGGGGGGGGGGGTTGGATTATACTGAAGAAAAATATAATTTGAGTAGGAGAGAAAGAAAGATGCAAAATATCTGGAAATTATATTAGAATATCATGCCTCAGTTCCAAATGATTTTCTGTTATATCAACAAACCAAATGGCCTCAATAATAACTTCCTTTTAATTCAGGTTATGACTAGGCAGAAAACTTGGGAAACTCTTAATAAGATAAATAAGATATTATTTGAAGCTGTAAGATGAAAAGCATGAGAAAAAAATAGTACAATAATACTTTGCCCATAAAAACACTGTGTGAATTCTAGATTAGTAGACCTGGAAGGTAGCAAAGGTAATGTTTTCAAAAATTGAATGCAAACAATAGATATACTTTTTTTAATTTTACCCAGAGCTAAATCGTTGAGGAGGAGAAGAATGATGAGGAACTACAATTTTAGTTCTTGTTAAAGAAGGAAAATCTTAAACCAGAAGGAACTTGTTTGTTGCATTTTGAAAGCCAAGCCACTGAAAGTTAAGGCTAAAAGGGAAGACCTAAATTGAGGTTTGGTTCTCCTAGCAATTTATTCCCCCATTATTGTTTTTTTGGTTTTTTGGTGTTTTGGGGGTTTTTTGGTAAAAATGATGACTTGTGTCCAAATGTCAAGAAAAAAAGATCATTTAAAAAGCAACCTATCCAAACACAAAGCATTCTGCAACAGAAAAACTGCCTTTTTGTTGAAGTTTAGGAAATTCAAACTGAAATAAGTTTTCCTACAAAAATCATTTTTGTCTATGAGCAACTTCTAGTTAAGATATTTTAATGAAAAAAAGTGTCAAACTCTCCCTTTCAAAAAAAAAAAAAGCTACCACTTACTGGGTGCATCTACATGTGCAAATAATCCAGGAGCACTTTACTCTTGAGTAAACTACTCACAAGTAAAGTAAACTCTCCTTGGCATGTGTCTATATGTGCAGGGGGTGGGGGCAGATTTGCTGCTCCTAGCAGCCGAGTGCTCCTGTGCCCTTCAGCAGCCAGGGAGAACTCTAGGCTCTATCAGTTTCTTTTGGGGGTTGACTCTATAGATCCCCACTACATTGTCAATCCTGGAGCCACTGAGGACTCAAAGGCCTTTGAGCAAAAGGCCTCTTCATTTTCTGTCCATACCACTGTCCAGGAGCAACCACAGGAAGGACAAGATAACTTTTGGGAGTCTCTTCTTTTCTTTGGGAACATCAGTTCAGGGGCTTATCACTTGTCTGCTTATGAGACCTTAAATAACACTGACAATGACCTGCCCACCCTGGCAATATGTCCCCTTATCCTCATAGCTAACTATTCCCTCCACAACCTGCCAAATGTTCCCCTCACCTCCACTCCAGCTGATCATCTTTTGGCTACTACCAGTGAGCAATCTCCCCCAGCTCTCTGCAACAACCAAGCTCTGTTCCTCCCAGCACCCAGGATCAAGCTGACTGGAAACACAGTCAGGCTAGACAGACACACAACCCTCTGGTAACTTTCCTTCCCATCCTCAATATCAGCACAGGGGATAAAGGTTCTGGCACTGTCAGTTAAGGGGGGCACAGGCCACAACAACAGGCCACCCCCAGAAAAAAAATAAAACATTGCTTAGGGGTTCATGAACCCGGGTGGCAACTATGTCTCCTTGGAATTACTCCGGGGTGGGACTTCCATTGCAAATGCTGGTGAAGGTAAAGGATGTTAATCTAGGATGGGCTCATCAATGGTCGGGGGGGGTCACATTCTCAGATTTTGTGACAGGTGCTGCTAATACAGGGGTGGCAGTTATTTTGGGCAGAGAGCCACTTACTGAGTTTTGGCAAGCCATCAAGGGCCACATGGCAGGCATCTCAGGGTAGATAAATATTAATTTTCTAATTTTTTTAGGGACCCTGCAGGCCAGATAGAATGGTCTAGTGGGCTGTATCCGGCCCCCGGGCTGCATTTTGCCCACCCCTGTGCTAATACAACATATTATGGTTCTTGTGCTGTTTCAGGTCTTGGTGTGTCCACATGGAGCTGATACCAGGGTGATTCACCCATGACTGTTATGATACGGAGCTTGCTAAAAAGGAAAGCAATTAAGCTGGGTTCTTGGGGAGACAATGGGAATCTCACTGTAAAGTTCTGTGGCTCATTCTAAAATGATGCTTTAAGAACTTCACTCCTAGTTCTCTGGTACTTTAACAATGAAGAGATTAACACTTAATTCAGTTCTTTAAGGGGTTAACCATGATCATTCCCGTTCCTAGACTCATTAGATTTGTTTTACAGTTGCATCATTCCTAGAGAAAATAGTCGCTCTGGAGAAGCATAAGGTTTGGAAAACAATGCCATTCTTCTCCTTACTTAGTGGGAAACCCTAAGAAATACTCCATTCTTCTCATTTTTACATCCATTCCTTTCATATTACCCTTCCCTACTGTAACATCTCAAACTAAACTTAACTAAACTTGGCTAAAGAAGGATGTTATAATAATGAAGATCTGCAAATTTAAAATAGCTTTATTTGAAACAACAGAAATTTATTAAAATTCATCAATTTTCTTCTTCATTTGACTTTTAGGGAGCATTAGTCAGAACCAAAAACACAGAGGACATTTAAAAGACTGCTAATGCTTCATAGTCAAATAGAATTATTTTAAATTGCTGAAGTTAATTTTTCATAAATATGAAGGATTTTGTTCTAGAAGTTTTCCCCTTGTTTTTGATGAATTAGAGGACATTAAATCTGAAGAAAAATATCTTTACCTGGAGGAGAACATTTGGCATGAAATGAATTACTATATCATTTAAAATTACTTTATTAAATGAGATATTTCCTATTAGAAAAAAAAAGCACAGTGCCATTTCTTATATAACCAAGGTAAATACTTTTTTAAAACAATTCCCTGTCATCTAAGAAGAACAATGATATTGCACTGATAACAACCATAAATACCTATATATTTGAAGGGGTTTTAATTAAAGGGGTTATACTTTAATGTAC
Source organism: Alligator sinensis (assembly GCF_000455745.1). Classification (NCBI taxonomy): domain Eukaryota; kingdom Metazoa; phylum Chordata; order Crocodylia; family Alligatoridae; genus Alligator; species Alligator sinensis. Next base: position 1,650,930 of record NW_005841932.1, read on the forward strand.
ACATCAATAACCCTAGGAAAGGAAAGGACCCCAACTAAACATGATGAAGATTTATTTAAAAAAAAATTCTTTCCATACTAATTATGCCTGGAGAACTGTTCCTTCCTCTGGGCAAGTAATGGACCAAAGTATAGATGAAATGGAATATTCCAGAAGCCTTTTTTTTTTTTAATAGACTATCAGCAGTTTTATTTTCATTCTGAAAATTAATTCCAATATTAAAAGGAATGGATTTTTTATTAGATTCCTGGAGAGTAACTCGTTTACTGATTTTTTTTTTAATTACTGCTCAAGTATAATAGTGTAGTTAGATAAGGCATACTTTAATTAGTTCAGATATGCTAAATAAACTGGAAGTCAGGGAAGGTACTGATTTGGATACAGGCACAGTTAACTGTACCTCAAGTAAGAGGACTGTAAATTATTCACATGATCAAATATAAAAGTAAAAGCTTTTGCAAGACTATTAATAACTAATATTCCTAGATTTAAAAACTCTGAAGCAAGCATACAGCAAGGAATCTATTACATTAATTATAGTGACATCAGTTAAATCATTACTGCAAAGGATAATAACTATTGCAGAGTATTGTACCAGAGGCAAAGTATCTGCTCATAGCTATCGATTGTATTTTATAATGAGCTCTCTGAATGGCAGTGTGGGAATTTCAGAACTTGCTCCCTTTCTCTTTTAGGTTTAATTTTGTTTGGAGAGATTGTTAGTTGCAATTTAAGATCAAAAGGTAAAATACCTTGGAGTAGCAAATGCTTGAGGAGATTTATTGCAAGTTGACCAGAGTCCTTTGAGTCTTCAGTGAGATTTAGAGGATTTCACTATTAGTTTCATATTTGATGCATTTCCAAATGCCAGCAAGACAGGTAAGACCACATATGATATTGATGGATTGTCTGGGGATATGGGAACTAGTAAGTGTACAACATTTGCTTCCTCCCAATGGATTTTATGAACAACAGCTTCTAGTAAGCTGGCACTTTGCTATTAAGGATAGACAAGTATTTTGAATTAAATGTGAACATGCTTTACAAGGCAGTAATATGGAGTGTTGGACAGTATATGGAAAGCAGTGATATAACTAGGGTGGAGCAACCAGGGCATCTGCACCAGATCCTGACTTGTGGGGGAAGAAGGAGGAGGCAAAAAAAATGGCTGTCTGCCACAATCACACTGATGGCACAGCAGCAGCCTTAAGTTACTGCTGCCACTATATATGGCAGCTTCTCCAGGTGCTCAGCTGCATCATTGGACATGTAGATACGTGCTCTCGGGTGGAAGGGGGGGCGCTTTAATTAAAGTGGCTCTGAGAGTCACTCTAATTAAAAGTGCCTGCAGCATCAGCGTCCCACGCCACCATTTTTAAATGCCCCCACCACCATTTTGAAACATGGTGATGTTGAATAGATGTGATGTGTAGATTTAATTAATCCAGTATGTGCTCATTATGACCCTGAACAAAAACAATGAGAATCTGCAAATTTGCAATGAACAATTCTCAGTCCATAAAGAAAACTTCTCCTATAAAAAATGCTTAGGGTTGTCACAGCTCTGGGATACATCCCCATACTAGATACGGGTTTCCCTCAATTTATGCTGTACCTGTGTTCCTGGAGAATGGTGCATACATCAAATTTGCATAAAGCAAACCCACTTTACAATGCAACATATAGGGATAGGTTCCCATGGCAGTGAGGGAGGAAGGTAGGATGGGACTAGGGAAGGGGCAGGGGGAGGGGTGATGCTCCCAGGGCTGCACAAAGCAGCAAACTAGAGGGAACAGAGCGACACTCATCCCAGCCCCAGCTGCAGTGGCCCTGGGAGTGGCTGGCACCAGCTGTCTGTAGCTGCTGGGCTGAACCGTGCTCCACCTGTCCCACTCACCTCTGTTCCTGGGCTGTGCTGTGCCCTGGTGCAGGCAGCTGGTGTCAGCTGCTCCTGGGGCCACTGCAGCCCGGGGCTGGGCTGAGTTGGGCCAAGACCCTTTCCCCTCCCTCCACAGACTTATCTGCTTGGGTGGGGTGGGGGGTGCATCTATGCTGATCGGATAAGAGTGAATTTACCTTGCACATAATGAATTATGAGTCTAAATATGCTCATTGCATCAGAGTGAATTTGTATATAAAGAACCCACATAAAAATTGAGGGAAACCTGTACATAACAAACTGATTTGTTAGGCCCCAATGCTAAGCCAAAGTGCTTTTATGCTTCCTGTGCATGTGCAGTATCTAAACACTGCTCTGGATGTAGTTTTCTAGGAACACTTTCAGGCTGCAGGTTTTTTGTCTGGTACACCATTCAAACACTTGAGACCCTGTAGTCTAGTGTGGCCCCTATCACCATGCCCTAGCATATTAAACGCTCAGCGAAGAGCTCCAACATTATAGGCACAAAGTTTATAATTTATGTCTCCAAGACTACATGACAGTTGAAGCCCATAACACAGGCTTTGCAAAGGTTTCTAGGACAATCTAGAGTCAGATAGTATAAGAAATATTCAGATCTAGAAAGAACAGCAGGCCCGTAGACAATCCTTCAGATTTTTAACAACCTGGAGATTTCTTTGTGATTTAGGTCAATGTTTTTGAGGAGTTCAGAATTATTCCTTTGTCTTGACTCATATACATTGTTTCTCTTCTTCACCTCTCTCTCACTCTCTAACTTGGCCACTGAAAGAGGAACTTTCATTTATAAGTTCCCCTGCCCTTTGCCAGGTGTCCCACTGACCAGTCTTATCAGGAAAACAAAGTCCCTCAGCCCATGATCTATTCTTAGTTAGGTCTGCTTGAAACACAGAATTAAATATTGATTTGCTTTGGGAAGTAGCCATCATTTTGTGTAACAGGACTTCCATATATTCATCAAGAAGTATCAAGATTTAGTAACCATGCAGCATCAACATTATGCCATCAAACCTTAGAGTTACTGTAAAATAGGAACATAAAAGACAAAGAAGGCAGACAGATACCAACTTCAAAATGGAATTCACAATTTGAATGAACCAATATAAAGAATCCCCAATACCAAAGAGAAATCAGAAGCTGTGTATAGACAAATAACCAAATTGTTACAAAGACATAAAGCTGGAAGTATTAAAATATTAGTGTTTGCTACAGTCTGTTTGCAAGCATTCATTTAGTCATGGCTTAAGGTGAAATACAATAAAAATTCATTATAACAAACCCCGTCTACAACGAACTCTCTTTGTTACAATCCTGGCAGCAGGAGTTGATTTTTTCATTATTATTATGCGACGTATTAACCAACCCTTTTTAGCAAATACCCTGCAACATTCCCCCCCTTTTTTTTCACACAAAAGGAAGTTTTTACACAATCAAGTAAAAAAGATGAACAAATTATTTTAGTTCAGATTGGGTTGCCCTGAAATTGATTTGCTTTGACAAATCAAAATATATCAATGTCCTTATAGGCCAGTTGAATAGTATTTTGTGCCTGTTTGAGCTACCCTAGTACTGCATGGAAATAACAGTGCCAGTTTACTAAGGAATTGTAGTTCCTTGTGACCTTATGCTCCTATATACACTCAGCTCCCCCATGTTTATTACATTGCTGATGAAGCTGAACCAATCTTGAACTAATAAATGCATCACAGAAGGCAAAAGCTCCAAAGTCTAAAGAACATATTGGCTAAGTACAGACATTCAAAAAGCCCAAGGCAGGTTTCTCTAAATTGCATAGATTAGATTAGGAGTGAACCGAACTCTCCTTCACTCTTCTGCTGTGAGAGGAAGGCACTGGATGAGGCCAGAAGGTGGAGGGAGCTCCCACAGGCTTCCCAACGTCCCAGAGATTGCTGAGGGCAGCCAAATGCAGCCGACTGGTTGCATCATCCCTGATTGGCCGTCAGGCACATACAACTCCTTGCTGCCCTGTCATCTTTCAGGAAGCTGGCAGCTGCAGGCAATCAGCAGAGGGAGGCATATTCATCCCCATTGAGCAGCATGGGGATTTCTGGGCTTTGTCCTTTGCCTGGGGTGGGGGATATGGGAGTCCACCCCAGGCAGGACAGAGGTGGGGAGGAAGTGGGGCTCATGAGCTGCTGGGGGGTGGTAGTGCCACTGGCATACTCCACATTCCTAGCTGAGTTGGCAGGGCACAGTGTCCCTCCCTTGTCCTGAGCCCCAGGACCCTGAGCTGGTACAGCTTCAGTGAGGACTTGCAGGATTTCCACCCTCCTCTCTCCACTCCCCCACTGGAGCCAGCACCAGGAACCCTGCGCAGGCAACTGGGATACCAGCAGACAACGACCGACACTGATTTGTGAACAGACCTGGCACTGACATTCGATGAATTTATCTAACCGAGATTGAGTAAATCTGATACTACATCAAGCCAGGTCTATCTTAAACTGGGATCCTTCATTTTTAAGGAAGTCTGTGTCCGAACATCTGTTTTGTTATGGTTATAGACTAGCTTCCGATCACCTAAACCAGAAAGTCATATTTGCACCTAGCCATTGTGGCTTCAGATTCTGTTCAACAGCTTATCAGCCCACCTAGCCTCCGAATGTTGTATATCCAGGGAACTGTGACTTCCATGTGTCTAGAGGGAAAACACAACCCAAATTATCTGAGCAGCCACTAACCAAATCCCCAACTGTGAAGCGGTAGTTACAAACAGGGAAACACTCTCACACGTCACTGTTAAGGCAGCAGAGCAGAAGCTTATTTTTTCCAGACTGAACAGCTAACTGTATTAAGATAAGGAAAACACCACTACCTATTGCTGCGCTGTCTCCACTTCGCAGAACAGATTCTGCCTAGAGCTTTCTCCCTCCTGCTCCATAATTAAAAACACAGTACACACAACAAAACAGAAAGTACTACTATATTTTTAGCAACATTTACTTTGGAGGGAATATCACTGAAATTAGCTAGTGAAAATACAGTTGAGAATTACATCACCATGCCATATAAAGCTCAAATGCATTGAGGGGCCCTATATAGTGGGAGAGTATTATGTTGCCTGGACTGCATTGTCACTATGGCTGCTTGCAGAAGTTAAAAGGGGGAAAAAATGGGTTTTACCAGAAGAAGCAATGTTTCGTTTCATCCCAGCTCTCATGTGTAAAGATCAGGCACTTCAGTGGGGCTTTTTTGGTGCTTTTAGCTAAAGCTGATTCAATCAGCTATTAAAAAGAAGCGCCAAAAGGCTCCATTAAAGTGCCTGATCTTTACCCATGTTGGGCAAGCTGGGTTGGAGTAACATGCTGCCTCTTCTGGATATGCCTAGGGCTGCTCATGGGAATGCACTGAGTTTAAAGTAAAGCACGATTTTATTTATTTATTTATTTTTATGTCTGCAAGCACCCTACTTGACCAAAGTGAATTTTAAATTAACTGGCTCCACAGAAATTTATATACACGAAAAAGAAATCTGAGCCTAAGTCAGGTTTCAGATAAAGTCTCAAAGCAGAATAGGAAGCCTCAGTCAGTTAATCTGTCTGTTGGGACTGATGTTACTAGAAAGAAAAAAAAAATATATATATATATATATAAAATGGGATTTTATAAATACATTCTTAATGAATATCTTTGGGGTTGAGACTGTTAATGTCATTTTTCAATTGTGAATAAATGTTTAGTTTTGAAAAAAATGTATTCTTTTCTTTCAAGAGTATATTTGGTTTGAACCATGTCTGTTTTGAAGATTCATCATAAAAGGAGTGACCTAAATTGAAGCAGACTTAGCAAAGTATTCTGAAATAACAATTCAGATATAGAATTCAGCTCTGCTACAACCTACACCCCTGAAATAACAAAGCATTTCAGATTCTCAGGATCAGTATTGGTTGGTTCATTCTGAAATAGAAATTGATTTTAAAGTTGTTCTTTAACATTTTTAAATAATTACCTTAAATGTAGCTGGGCTATTTACAATTTCTCTTCCCAAATCCTGTTTAGCTTAATTTGCACAATATGCAAGGACTAGTACTGTACAGCTAAATAATTTCAAACTGCCCTGTAATTCTAGAAGCAAGCATGTGAACATGAGGCTATATATATATTTTTTTATTTCTAGGATGAAAAAGGCTTATTTAAAAGAAGCCTTCATTCCATATTTATGATGTAAATAAGGATTTTTCTATCTATTTTATAGATTAGTAATATCGGATATATGGAATTTTCTCTGTCTCTTTTTTCGTAAGAGGAAGGGATTCAGGCTCATACAGCTCATGCCTTAGTTACTGCATTGCCTTTTTCAGATACATTTTATGCCACATCTCCATCAACTTCAAGGGTAATTTCTTTAGGCACTTTGACCATGCTCTCCTTCTCTTTGCAGCCCTCTACTGACTTCTCGCTTCCTAAGGAATCAAACTTCTCTTCACTTTCAAGGCCCTTTACAACCCGTCCCCTCTGAATTCATCATTTGTCACCCACAGTACAGAGAGGTCAGCTCTTCCCTCCATTTAACTGACACAGCCACCTTTGTTAAGTTTTCAAACACCATTGTACTTGTCCATTCTGTCCCTAATGCTCTGAAAAAAACATAAATTGTAACCACACAAATTCTATCACCCACTGACAGTTTGGAACTAATTAGTCACCTCACTTCGCCATCTGCCAATTCAAGGCAGAACTGGATTTAGAACTTACCAGTTTCTAGACAAGGCAAGGGAAATTTTACAATCAATGGGAACAGACTTAGTCCTTCTAAATTTTTCACCTGAAGTCTATTTCCTTTTCCCTTATATAAATAACATTTATCACTAGCACAAGTGAATGCATTATTTATCATTTTATATAGCCTTCTCAAGCTTAAACTTAAAAAAAATATTATATTTCCTTTTACCCAATCTAAGTGCATAGTGAATTTTATGGTCCTGACTATGAGCTGTAGTTCAGCCCATACACACCAGTCCATGGGAGTAAGAGGTTGGAACCTAGGCAGATACCTCTGCTGGTAACTTCCAGGACACAGGGAAATCATGTTTCCAGCTCCAGAGGTTTGCCTGGGACTGCATTAAATCTGACTGGCACAGAGTCTTCTGAGCTACTTGACACTTCTGTAGCTTAGTGCCGCAGCCATAACATAGCCCTTGGTGTTCCTCTAACTTAGAAGGCCAAAACAGTCCTCAGACAAACATTAGGCAAAAAAAAGATAAAACACCTTTGCCCATCTCATTCCCAGATCGGACGTCTAAACTGACCTGTCTAAGACAGAACTTAGTTTTACGTGTTGAGCTAGCAGTCTTTATAAGTGTGGAAAAATACCATGCAACTGGAAATATAACACCCAGACACATTTAATTTAGATCATTACAGAACAATGTATGTTTGTAGGAAACAGATGTATTGCCTCATTAGATTTTACACCTCTAGCTTTTTAAAGAAGTGCACTTTGTTGTGAATGCTTCATGATCCACAATTATATATTGTATTGAATTTGCAGGTGAGATGGAATTTTTACTGCCACAATTCAATTAAAACAAAATGTCAGGCAAAACAGGAGGCCCAATAGTTTACTTAGCACTTATGCATCCTCTTCATTTTGTGTGCATGCATCCATGCACCATTATCTATGCAAACTTCCTGTTTGTTACTAGGTTCTATGTGAGAAATGATTAAACTAGAAAAACCTAAATGGGCTGGTTTTCAGACATCTCAAAATTCTTAGATGGTGCTACACTTTGAGAACAGATGTGACCATTTCTTTTTCTTTCCCACTTAATTGCTGTTTTTAAGCGCCCCTTTGCTTTCTTAGAGAAGGATTGATAACAGGGTAGCCATCATACAGGACAGTTCAGTTGTCCTGTGTCCTCTATTAATATGAAACCTGATGCCTTTATGTCCTCTATTTTTCTCTTGAACATTGAACTTGAATTTAACATTGAACTATTTTTCTTTTGAACTATTTGTCAAGAAGAGAAAAATAAAGTACATAAAGGCATCAGGTTTCATATCAATAGAGGACAGAGGACAGAGTAGCAGAAAACCAGAATGTCCTCTATGATGGCCACCCTAACTGACAAATGTAGGCATAACTTCCTTCCCAGAAGCATAACTAGGGTGGAACAAAAGGGGCGACTGTCCTGGGTGCCAACAGGGATGGAAGGTGAAAACTCAGCTTTTGCCATTGCCATGTAACTATCATCACACTAGCAGTAGCAACCAGAAGTTGTTAATGCCTCCATGTGCAGCAGCCACCACAGGAACCCAGCCATCGTCTTACAATTCTGTTCCTTCCCCTTTTTTCCAGAAATAGAGATCTGATAGCCTTTGGGCTTTCCCTGGCAGGGAAGTGATGAACTCTTAGAAAGGATTAAAAGGATAGTGGCTTTGTTAGAATTAGCCTAGGATTTGGAAAGAGCCAGTTTTCCTTTACCATTATAGTGAACAAACAGTTGGCTAAAACAGTTGATAGGCACATTTTTATAAAGAAATAATATATGTAAATGTAAATGATAGTTAAATTATAGCTCCTGTTTAACACTTAATTGAATGGCAACATTTTTTAAGCACATAGGAAATTGGAAAGTTCTTTTTAGGAGAAACTTGATAATAAATACCTCCAATGTATATATACAATCATGGATACATTTTAAAAAATCTTACTAACAATGATAACAATAAATCACAAGAGTGTTGTTACAAGACATGAGCATCATTAGCCTACTAAGGCAGAGCTTAGCATGCTTTATTGTTAGAATATGGTTAATTCATCCCAAGCCTTCTTAAAAATACCTTTCCATTTTTAAACCTGGGGTGCAACACTACCCATGCCGTCACCGGAATAGTGGGATCCTGGGGTGCCCACTAACCGGCTGTCCTGCCCAGCTCCCTGCATAGCTGCTGCAGGTTCCCTGAGAGGAGAGCCTCCCTTGACAAACAAAACAACCTTACAAACCATTATAAAATGATTTACATAATTTAATTATTTACAGGTTAATATAACTGATGCAATAAAAACAAATAATGCTATATAAAGTAAACTAGGTGATGGTAGCTTAAAGATGAATGGCTTTCTGTGATACACCTTATACCAGGGGAAGGAATACAAATTACCCAGACGGAATAATGGACCAATAAATAAATAGATTGATACATCACTGATAACCCATCAGGAACTTATTTACACACTTAGTTGATAACTATTATGCACAAGGATAACTATGATGACCATATGTACACTGCTCCCTGGCCACGATGCCTGAGGGGGTAGGACTGCTTCTATGTCCCTTGCACAGGAGCCACGAGCATGTCCCCACTGTTTGCATCTCCCTGCACAAGCTTCAGGGGTCATTGTGCAGCAGGCGGTGGCTCCTCCGCTGCAGTCCCTGCAAGATAGCTAAACCTGCCCAGACCCTTGTCCCTTGGCACAGCAGGAAGCAGGGTCTGGGCTGTGGGTTCTAGCAATTCCTCCTGCCTGCATACCCACACACACCCAGCAAATGCACCCAACCCTCCCTGGTCCCAGCTCCATTCCACAGAAACCTCACTCTAGCTACGTAGGCTAGTTCCACTGACCCTGCCTGCCTCTGGGGCTTCTGGTAGGCTGGAGCAGCCCACCTTAGCCTTGCACCCAATGTTCCCTCCGGCACACTGAGTTCATTCTTCTCCCAGTTGCCTCTCACTTGCAGGAAGACCAGAGCAGTCTCCATCTCAGTCCAGGAGGGGCCTCAGCTCTCTCCAGTGGCTCCGGCAAGGGTTCTCAGAGGGACAGTGGTAGTGATGCTCTTCTCAAGCTCCTCACTACTACTCCTGCGGGGCTCTGACAGGGAATCTCTGATGGACAGCCGTGGCAAGGCCTTTTCCATAACCTCCAACCTCAGTGCCTCCATTCTCTCCCCTTTTTTTTGTTCTCCTCTCCTCTGGGAAGACCACTACCCCTTTTAAATGAAGCCCTCTCAGCCAATCACAGGCTAGGACTCTGACCATGTTTTTTCTTAAAGTTCACTCCCATTCAAAACCCCTGCTGGGTTTCATCACTCTTTGCACTTTAAAGACGGCTGCCTCCCAAACAGCTTCACTCACCTTCAGTGTAAGTGGAGTCCCCGCTGGGACAGACTATCTCTCTTTCCTCACACACTATCCCTCTGCAAGGGCAGCCCTTCCTGCTCATTCAGGTGGCTACACTTTTAATGCTGCTACACTATAACATATTTTAAAGGATTTTCTTCTGTGGAAAAGAAGTCCTACCAAAAAGAAAGGAGAAAATGAACTAGAGCAGTTGTGCTCAAACTTTCTGGCACACTGGCTGGATGAGTGGGGTGTAGCTGGTTCAAGGGCTTGTTCCCCAGGTGGATTGTGCCCACATACCAGCTTCAGGGATGCATGCCAGGTCTGTCCACAGACTGGTACTAGCTGAGTCTGGGATTGTGTGCCCCCACATACTGGGTCTCATGCCATGCAGTCTGGTATGCTGGCCCAATCCATCATATGGGACCATGTCATCTAGCCTGTGGGTCCCCAGAGATATAACATGATGCCTCAGCACTGTTATGGCAGTGGCAAGAAGCAGCTGATCTTTTTTGTTTGTTTGTTTGTTTAGCGCCCCCCTCCCTCCCCCACCAGAATCAGCATGCAAAACTGGTGCTCCAGTTGCACCACCTTTGTTATTCCACTGCAGGGGGCTCCACACAGGTCCAAAACTGTAGTGGCAGAGGAGCAGTGGGGCAGTGTTAATTGCTACAGGCCTCCCAGAGATGTGGCAATTAATGTTGCCACTGCTCCCTCACTACCAGATTTCCAGACCCTTGGGGAGCCCCATGGGTTGGATGCTTTTGGTTCATGGGCTACATCTGGCCTGTGTGTTGGTGGCTGAACACCCCTAAACTACACTGTAAATTTAGAAATGAAAAAGATGAACTACTAGCATTCCCTACTAGGTGAAATTAAATTTTTATTATTACCTATAATTGTAAGAGACAAGGTTAAATCTAATCTACATAGCTCTTCCTTAGCAAGCTCTTGAACTTCTTCCTATCCACTAAAATCTGTCTGCAATTTTAGCTATAGCTTGTAGCCCAAACCCAATATTAAATTACCGTCTTCTTAGGGTGCATGAGAAGGGACCCCATACTGAAGTTTGCATTGAAAAAGTAAGTTAACAGCTTAATATTTGTATTTTGCAAAAAAAGGTATCTGTATTAGCAAAAATATAAATATAAATTGAGCAGTATTTGATTTTTTCAAAGAATTTAAATGAGAAAACAGTTAAAAAGAGTGTGTACTCCATCTCCATCCTTCAGCTTACAAACCCAGAAGCTATCTCAAGTGGTTTTAGATCAGCACATCTGACTGTTACAAAGACAAATTAAAAGGCTTTTGACACTGGTGAGAGTACCACTTGGTAAGGCAGTCTCTCTCAGGTTTTGTGGTACGTGCCAGTTTGATGCAGCTAGAGGATGTTTTATTTTGTGGTATCTGCAGAAGACAAATCTCATTCTAGAGATGGAAGAAAAATCTTATAGGCTATTGCTAAGTACTGTAGACAATGTTCAGGTGGAAAGAACTTCTTAATTCTTTGCTTTGAAGAAATGTTTGCTTTGACTTGACAGGGAGGGGAGTCCAAGAGGAGTAGTTGCTTCTTAAGGGAGCGATCCTGAAAGCACAAGGGATGTCCATCTCATCTCAGAGGAAAGGTAGCAAAAAGGCACAGCAACCCCTTTGGCTTAGCAGGGAACTCATGAAACACCTAAAAAGAAAGGCTTGTAAAGGGTGGAAGACAGGAATCACCACAAAGGAGGAGTATTCTGCACTGGTCAGTACCTGTAGGGAGTGAACCAGGAAAGCCAAGGCTGCAATTGAATTCCAACTGGCTATACGTATCAAGGACAATAAGAAGTCCTTTTTCAGATATGTGGGGAGTCAGAAGAAAAGCAAGGGTAACACTGGACCCTTGCTAAACCAAATGGGACAACTGACAACCAACACCCAGGAAAAAGCCAACCTCCTTAATGGGCACTTTGCATCAGTTTTTCATCAGCCCTAGTATGATGCAGGACGGCCAGGGTGAGGCTGAATTTATACCCAGCATCGATGTAGACCTTGTAAAAGGAACACCTTGAGAGGCTGAACACCTTCAAGTTCAGCTGGTCCTGACAGATTGCATCCCCAAGTACTTAAGGAGCTGGCAGGCATCATAGCTCAGCCACTGGCAAAGATATTTGAAAGCTCATGGTGCTCAGGTGAAGCACCCAAAGATTGGAAGAAGGCCAATGTGGTGCCCATCGTCAAGAAAGGGAGGTAAGTAGAGTCGGGGGACTACAGGCCAATCAGCTTGACCTCAATCCCTGGTAAGATTCTAGAAAAAAATTATGACAAGCTGGCTGATGGCAACATCCTGAGGGACAGCCAGCATGGGTTTGTTGCCTGAACAATCTAATCTCCTTCTATTATCAGGTGACATATCACCTGGATGAAGGAGAAGAGATTGACATCATATATCTGGACTTTAAAAAGGCCTTTGATCTGGTGTCCCATGATCTCCTCATGCAAAAATTGGCCAACTGCGGCCTAGGCTACATCAGTCCAATGGCTGGGGAAATGGCTCCAAGGTCAGACCCAGAGAGTGGTAGTTGACAGAAATTAATCAGCATGGCACTCCGAAACCAGTGGTGTCCCCCAGGGCTCCATCCTTGGACCCGTTCTCTTTAACATCTTTATTAACGATGAGGACATCGGCATCAGAAGTAGAGTGGCCAAGTTCGCCAACAACACTAACCTTTGGGATAGAGTGTCCACACCTGAGGACAGGCTGGTGAGCCAGGCTGACCTGGATAGGCTTAGAAAGTGGGCAGATATAAACCTGATGACCTTTAATACGGAAAAATGCAAGGTACTCCACCTCAGGGAAAAAAACCCTGCAGTGTGCTTATAGGCTTGGCAGTGCTACGCTCACTAGCACCACTGCCGAAAGAGACTTGGGGGTCATAATTGACCACAAGATGAACATGAGCCACCAATGCAAGGTCGCAGCTGGTAAAGCAAACAAAACTCTGGCTTGCATCCATAGATTCTTCTCAAGTAAATCTCAGGATATTATCCTCCTGCTGTACTTGGCCTTGGTGAGGCTGCAGCTGGAGTACTGCTTCCAATTCTGGACTCCACAATTCAGGAAGGATGTGGAGATGCTTGAGAGTGTCCAGAGGAGAGCCACACACATGATCAGAGGGCCAGAGAATAGGCTTTATGATGAGAGGCTGATAGCCATGGGACTCTTCATCCTTGGAAAGCACAGGCTCAGGGGTGACCTGGTGGCAGCCTATAAGTATATAAGGGGTGAGTATTAGGATTTGTTCACCAGAGTGCCCCAAGGGATGAAAAGGTCCAACGGTCACAAACTCCTCTAAGAACATTTCAGGCTGGACATAAGGAAGAACTTCTTTATTGTCTGAGCCCCCAAGGCCTGGAATAGACTCCCTCCAGAGATGGTGCAAGCACCTACTCTGGACACTTCTAAGAAACATTTGGATGCTTATCTTGCTGGAATCCTTTGACCCTACCTGACTTCCTGGCCCTGAGGCAGGGAGCTGGACCCGATGATCTTCCAAGGTCCCTTCTAGCCCTAATGTCTATGAAATCTATGAAGTCTTGAATGCATAAAACAATCTGCTCATTGTTGCTAGCTTTTGTTTGCTCATTAAAAGTAAATTTTGAATACTAAGTGGTTGATACTTCTGTAAAAAGAGGGTCATAGGCAAAAGGTACATTTGAAAGATTTTAGGATGAAGCAAAATGTATAATTTATCATAAACTCAATGCGTCCAATGTGACAAGGACAGGAAATACATTTCAACACTTATGGCACACCCTTGATCAAAAAGGGGAAAAATAACTTACTTTTCTTTCCTGCCTCCTTTCCATCTCACAAGTAATAGATGGAACAGTACTGAAATTAATGGTTGGTTTTATCTTTGAGTATTTTCTAAGCAGGACTTTGCATGGTGATTGGCTTGCTTTCCTTATACTTTTTTTTAACGATTGGACTTTTCCACTCTAGTACATTCACTCTCAGGAAAAGAGGAGATAAAGCTTAGTGATGACGGAACTGAGTTTTTGGACTTGCTAAGAGTAATAAAGTAAGATGCAAGAGTAGTGGCTCTCTCTGTCACTTCAGTACACTAAGGTAAAAATCTGCAACGCCTAGCTTTTCAAATACTGAAGCTGATAGACTGCATCCAGGGAAGGAAAGGAGAAGTAATTGTATAGACCATACAGCAATGAAATCAATGTAGAGAGTCTGAACTAAAAACCAGCTCTTCAGTAATGAAACTGTTTATCAAAGTAAACCAAACATGGACATTATGATCACAGTAAGATATTTTCCATGTTGATTGTCTAACAGGAACTGTTCATTTGCATTTATAGAATGCTTCTGCTTTAGGAACAATATTAGATTATTCAGTACTAGAGGTGGTTGAAAAATTGAGTTGTTTTTGCTCCTTGAGAAAGGGGCAAGTTTTCCTGAACTATTTCAGAAAATGTTCCCATTATTCAGGGCAGCAGTACTGACAAAGGATCAATTTATGTATCACTGAAACACAACCCTCTTTGAACTGCAATATGACAAAACTACCAATTAGTTATGACAGTAGTTAAAGTATGTCCTGTCCAGCGGAAAGCAGAGGAAACTATTTTTGTAGTACTGCAAGCATGATATTCCCCAACTGCAATGTATGTATAAGAAATACTGTCAGTCTCCAACAATCACACTTTATTTTAATATCTCTCTCTCCCGTGAAAGTTATTAAAAGTACAGGATAAAGATGGCATATGTTTTTCAAGGGCTTGTACAGACTTGTCTAGTTCAAATGCAAAATACTTTATTGACATGACAAGCTGTACAAGCGTTACTAAACTGTAAAAGAAACGAGGTGTCAAGTTCTTGCAGGCTGGAGACAATGCATCAAGCATTTTCACCTCTCATACCATGGTGGGAGTGAAATCACTGGTCAATGCAGTACTAGACACACAAGTACCCTTGCACTAGTCACTATTTATATTCAGCCCTCTTGCTGTGGCAGATTAATGCTTAACCAGCCCACATACCCTGTTACCAAGCAACTCACATGTGCCCACCTATCTAGTGTTTCTATAAACCTTCCAGCACACTAACCTACCTTTTCCCAATGTTTTGGAAAGCTTACTTTTCTCATAATTATTCAAATCCCTTCCTTGTGTTGTGCACTTGCCTTTTTATGCATCTGCCTTCAGACAAAGAAACTACCCATTTTTCTGCACATCTCCTTTGCAGCTGTATTTCACCAAATACGCCCAAGAACACTTTCCTCCTGTAGAGGTACCAGTCACAGGGTGATCTTAATTATGTTAATCATCCTCCCTAGGCTAACACAATTAACTATAATTAGGCAATCCCTTTTTTCCTATTCTTTCTGTCCCCAGGGAGATTTGGGATTATTAAGGTACAGGTAGATAGCCAATTCCTCTCATTTGATTGTCTTTTAGGTACAGTCCTTGGGCATTCAGGGAAAAGAAGCATATTACATATGGTCTTCCCTGAACTGAGCTTAATAGACAACAGAATTCTCCTTAAGCTACTGTGACTGAGAATTAAATTTTAAACGCCATTCTTTAATATACAAGTCAGAGCATGGCAACTTGCCTGATCATTAAAAAAAAAAAAATCATCCTGGGTTGCACTGTGTGTAGTCATATTTCACTGTTCTAACCTGGATGGTACAATACACTAAGGTGGAACTCAGGAGCAAACCTTCTCTGTATTGCATGCTATCTACAGTGAAAAATGCTTAGTTATCGTTTATTCCATGTTTCAGAGTTGTTGGTTGTAACTGTGTTGTCCAATGCCTGAAGATGGGTGTTTGTGCCTGAAATCTTGCAAAGAACATTTTTCCAACTACTTAGTTGTTTACCAAAAGATATCACATTTACTCAAAGAACCTTGTCTGCCTAGTTGTTACTATATGCCTACGTAGAAAGGCTGTCTGTTCTAAACCATATCAACCAATATCAGGGGAGGGGAACAGAAATTTTTCCTAAGTAAATCTTTGAATAGTCTCTGAAGACTTAATATCCTTTTGCAACATTCATCTCCAAAGAGTTGTGTTGTACTAGCTGAAGATTTGCAGAACTGGCATAAGCTCTACACTTGCAATAAACAGATGTAAAAGGTAAAGGGGTCTGGAGGATGAGCTTCACTGTTTCTTGAATCTCAGCATGAGGAGATGATGCAGTCTGTTTCATGCTCTGACTGCCTTTTCCCCTAGGTAGCTCTTAGTACCCGTTAGACAGGAGGCTGTGTGCGCTTCAGGGTTGTGCTGGGTGTTAGAAACCCACTGCCATTATATGGGATCAAGGTCAGGTTCTTCCAATTTGTAGCCAGTCACCCTACCAACTAAGCTATGTGGGTCACAATAAACAGAAATAGCTGTAATCAAATAATAAATATAAAATAGGCACTACTGAGATAACCCAGGTGGGCAAGTCAGGCAATGAAATCATGTTCCTCTAACAGTTTCTTTCAATCTAGTCTACCAATAAGATCAAGCATTTCTCAACAGCACTGTGTCACCATATGTGATGCAGGTACATGCAACTGTTCCTAGTATTTAAAATAAGATCAGGTAAAGCAAGAAGAAATATTTTTACTAAAAAGGAGCAATCCTTTATTGTCAGGGAAGGCACAAAATTATGGGATCCGGCTCAAGCTTCAAATCCTTCTTGGTGCAATTTCCTTGTTTTGTATCTTTATATCCTCTGCATTTAGAAGATTCAAAATTATGTGTAAAGGCAGAAGACATATTTGAATTCATAAGCCTGCTTTGTTCATTCCCATCCTAGGTTTTAACTGAAGCCAAATTCCTCATGTACTTAATGTCATGATAATTTTTGCTGCTGTGGCTAAAGTTTGGATGCTGGCAGTGAAAACTGTATAGAACCTTGGGTTCCTATTTTATTACTTTTTACTGCACATCTTCAGGGATGCTGTGTGTACTCACACACACACACACACACACACACACACACACACACACACACACACACACACACACACAGAGTCATATTTTGCAATGCAGTTTTCCAGATGGGTGTAATAATCTTGCCTACTCCAGTAAAATAGGCTTCTTCTGAATCTCCCTGTTACTGCATCTGCAAATACTTAGGCATGTTCCTAAGTTTATTTATGGGAATAAATTTATACATGAGAAATGCATTTAAATCAATTTAATTTTTTTTAAAAAATCTATATTTTTTGCTGGATTAGGACCTCAAGTGTTTATACTTCCTGCTAGCTTCTCTATGAGGATGGATCTATGCACTGTCCTATTGGTAACTACATATTCTTCTAGCTCTTTGCCAGGTACGTTATATCTACTGGGTGCATCTACACAAGATACTACTGCACAGTGTTTACTGCACATTTATTTAATACTTGTATAAGCAAGTACTAAATAAATGCACAGTAACCCAAGTTACTGCATAGTAGTGCTGGAGAATGTCTTTTTTGTGACTACTGTACAGTTGTATTGGGCTACTGCAGAGTCAGCGTCTCAAGTAGATGTGCCCAGTAGGACACATACATATTGATAAATGGGGTACAAATAGTTCTGATGAAGTATACACGAATGTAAAAAGGTGCTAGTTTATACCATATTAGAAATCATTTCTAAATTTGATCCTAGGGGCGTCATCTAGTTTGCAATTTTAATTTTGCTAGAAGCTAAAGCCCATTGAATTCACACACAGATGAGGTTCAAACTATGCATTCAATTCTTATTGCAAGTCTGAAATTTATGAACCTTTGAAATGGCCAGTGGACATTCATTGCCAGAAACTGACTTTAGTTATGACAGGAAAAATTATTATGGCACTTAGAATTTTAACAGAATTTGGCATTAACTAAAGCGTAGTTTTGGGAATAAAGAATAGTATGCTAGTAGTACTGGTACCTTTAGGTGGCACAGTAATATGGAATAGAATAGTTACAAGATAAGTGATAAATGGAAACCTCATGAACAGATCAAGTTGCTCAATGATTGGGAGAGCAGAGAAAAGTATGAGAGAAGAGAATGGGAAGAGAGCAGAGGAGGATTCAGCAGTGGGAGGGTGGGCAGTAAAGCCCCACCTTTGATTTCTGCTGCACTCAAACTTTAAAGCCAACTGGCCAGGAGAGGGAGCAGTATTTCTATTCAGTGAATACTAAGGGAGTTAAATTGTCTTCATGGATCATTATAATCCACTGGATTCCTGCTAATCTCTCTTCACTCTGTGGGTGTTAATGATCCTGTCTCCTTTCTAATAGACTTGATGGTCCGTTAATCAAGTTACCCTTTCTTCTGCAAATTTTCTGTCTGTTACCTATATCTGTTAATGTCTCTCGTCTGTTTCACAGCCCTGAAAACTGTTTTTAGTTCTAGCTGAAAACCTTAACTCATGTGTGGTAATATTAATTTAGTTGAACATGAAATCAGGTGTGGAAATAATGGACTGTGAAGTGCTGGATGCACTGTCAAGATGTTCAAGGAGGTTAGATTTTTTTTATGAATCTGAGTAAAAGATACACCTTTAACTGTAAAAGAGATATACATTTAACTATAATGACTACAGGACTAATAGAACAGCATCTTTGGACTATTTTTGCTTTTTTTGTGTGTTTTGTAAACTTCATACATCATTTAGCAAATTAGTACACATTTCAATAAGGTTATATTTGGTTTTTGCTTTGATCTTAAGCAGAATAATGTAGCACTGAGCCCCTAGCATATAAGCAAATCTTCTGGTTTCTCTTTAGCTAGAATAAAATGTATTGCAATATGATTATGCACCACACCATTTTGAGCCCCCTTTTCAATATCTTAGATCTACCATACAGAGGAGACCAATACTAAGAGGGAAAAAAAGAGGAAAGAAAACTGCAGATAATTTTAGGCAGAAACAATTAGGCCTGAACAAAAAATAAAATAATTTGGGGGAAAAGGAGTTGTGCTAAAATGTTTGGGAAGTGAGAGAAACATTTGGAATGGATATACATATACAGAAGCCTGAGGAAGTATCATAGGAGAAGATTCATAGTAGTGGTGCTGATGCAAAGGGAGCTTGGAGTAAGTGATATCCTTTCCAGGGAATAGCAATTTCTGAGCATAGCCAACTCCACCAAAACTGTAATAGTCCCTGGTGACGGAGGAGAAATTCCATAAGGAGAGGATAGGGCAGTGTGACAGGGTGCTGTCTTCAGCTGCATTCTTTTTGTAGGCCGGTGAGTGGGCACCCGTCAAGTCTTGCTGAATTTTCCTTCCCTGGGGATCAGCTTCCCCCCAGTTTACTCACCTGCTATGACTTGATGTTACTCGGTTCTTAAAAAGAGGGAGGCTGATGCAAAGGTTCCCAGACAGGCTTGAGGCTCACCACCTGTAGGATAATGAGCTATTGCCTTGAGGGAAAAATGCATGCTTCTACCTCCACTTAACGTACCCCGTGCCTCACAGATGTTTTATAATTTTTTCTTTATGTTGGGGTCTCAACCACTGTGGGCTTACCCTCTCTCTAGCTAGGCCTGTCAGTCAAAAACCCACTAATCAGGGCTTGACTCTGAGGCTCTAGCCCTCTAACCCACTTGAGCTCAAGGCCCTCCATTTCATACTCTTCATGACACCAGGCCTACTGGACCTTCTATACTGAGTCCCTGTGGCACCAGGATGTTGGGGCCTCAGCCCCCTCTGACTTTGCCCCTCTTTCTGTAGTTAGAGCCATTTGCCTAAGTCCACCCACTAGGACCTGGCTTCAAGGCTCCTATCTTCCATTCAAGCTACTTTGGACTCATGGCCCTAGTGCTGCACCCCTAGTGCAGCAGAGCTTCTTGAGCCCTCTATCACAATGCCCTTTGGCGCTAATGAGGCCTCCTCCACCCCTACAGCCTCAGCCACAAGCCACCGGCATTTAACATTAAACGTGAACATAAATGAAAATTAAAAAAATAAGAGAGGCAAAGTGTCCACTTACATGTGATTGTGCTTCTGTCTCTCAGCATGGCGTATTCTTCCAAAGGAGGCTGCCATAGCTGTTTGTGTCATTGGGAGTTTCGCTCTCTGCTGCTTCCCTGGCCTTCTCTTCTTGAGGTTTATACGGTTCTGGCCTTCTCCTTCATGTCACCTGACCTGCTGGCAGGGCTCAACCCATAACCTCTGCTCGACTGGACTGCTGTGCCCGGAAGGTTCTGTATTTAAAGGGGCCGCTCTGGTTCCTAGTAACAGGGCTAGGGGTCCCTGTTACAAGTGGACATTAATCAGAGGTGGAGAAGAGAGTGGGAGACATTGCAGAGAGAGAGATACACCTCCACAATTAAAATCATATGGATGACTACAAAGGAACCCAGTTTAAAACTGCTCCTGATGGGAGCAGGTACAATCAGGAAACAGAAAAGCTACCACACAGAGGGTGCATCTACACAACATGCTTTATTGAGAAGGGGCATGTTTTACTGTACAGTAAGCATGTGCATCTACATGTGCACATGATTACTGTGCAGTAATCCTGGCTAATCATGAGTAACTACCTGCAAATGCAAGTACCAAATTTACTCTCTGGTACTTACTGTTCAGTAGTGCTCGATGCCTGACCAGGACCAAACCTGCTCCCAGTCAGCCAGCCACCAGGGTGTGGGAGATTGCTCCCTGTACCCAGGAGCTGCGTACTGCCAGGGAAGGCTCTGCCACCAGAACCCAGGTGCAGAATATGTCCCCTTGCCCCAGCAGCAGGGAACTGCTCCAAGAACATGATCAGGGAGTGGGAAGTGGGATATCCTTATCTCCCAGTGCCAACTCTGTCATCATGGAGCTTGGGCTGGAAGCTCCCTGCTGATAGTGGTTGTGTAGCTTGTTCCCCACTCAACTCTGTGATCACATATCTGATTCCATGTCCTTCATGTGTAGATACCTGCCTGGGAGCATTTACTCATGATAGTTTACTGGTGAGTATACTGATCTCGAATGAAATGCATATGTAGATGTGCCCAAAGAAAGTCAATATGGCCACATCCCCCTGAGCAGGGGTGTGTGGATGAAAAAAGCAATGGCATAAATTTGTGCCAGTGCTTTCTGCCCCAGTGCACACCCCTGCATGTGGAGTTAGCACAGGGAAAAGTGATCCTGGAGGCCTCCCAGAACTCCAGCAGTGGCAGTCCAGGCACATGGAGCCTGCCCAGCAGCCGGAGCAGATTTCTGGCCAGCCAGGCTCTGGTATTGGGCAGCGCATGCTGCTGCCATGTGAGTGACCCCTCTTTTTCCCCCCACACACTTTTTTTTTTTATGATGAAAGAATTTTCTGGTATCTAAATCTGACTCTGCACTGAGAACAAAATCACATGCATGGGGTGCATTTTGTAGTACCTCTAAAGCATTGGAAGCACTGCAAAACGCACACGTGAGTTAGCATGGACATGACCTATGAGATTTACTTTAACTATTTGGGAGTAAGTGCCCAAAAACTCAATGGGATTAGATTTGAGGCAATACTGAGTCATTCTGAAATGTACACCCTATGAATGTGCATGTGGGTGTATTTGGATATCAATTAAAACACCAACACGTTAAAAAGAAATCATTCTGTATGTTGTGCATGTATTTTTTTCCAAACTTTGAAGAGTGTACTTGATGTGAAATCACTCTTTCTGCATGTGTGTGATATACAAGTTATATTTAAGGTAATAAAAAGGGATGCTTAAGTAACATTTAAGTTAATAAATGCATATAATTAAGTTCTATAGAGATTTAAGAGTTAGCACCTTTTAAGGCTTAAAAATGAATGTTTACAAAATGTTTTAGGATATTTAAAATTATATATACAGTAAAACTGCCATTGTGGATAAATAAAGATCCAAATATGTTATATCACTCTTTGTTAGATTATAAAAATGAATAAAAGTGGTACTGAGACATGCAAGGGAAAATCTACAGAAATTAATTATCACATTTATCCCTGTCTTCTTCATTGTGATCCTTGCCATATATCTTTCTGTTTAGCTCTGTTTGTGCTATGTGGTCTGTAAATAAGATTTACGAGATTCCATAACCTGCAATATTTCTTTACCTAAGGCACAGAATGTCATGAGTTAGTACTAGTAGATGGAGCAAACCTTCAGTTGTAATCCCAGCTGACGGAAAGAGGTACCCTGAGAAGAAAATAAGAGAGGAGATGATGTATGGCAGTTTGGGTGAACTTTCTTGATTGATTTCATCCATATTTTCCTCTACTCCATCATTTATGAGCATTTGGAATACAGGGGAGCTGAAAAGAGAAAAGTAGTAAAGAAAGATGGAAAAAATGCAAAAAGTACAAAGAAACTGAGTAAACTGGGGGATAATTAAAAGGAAATAAAAACAGGTGTTTAAAAGACAGCTAATTTTGACTGATAAAAAATAAAAATATTCTAATTCAATGATTTTATTTCTCTTTTTTCACTTTTCTCTAAAATAGTGAAAATAGAGATGAGGTTTCTAATGGGATAATGCTATTATAAGAAATTTAATCCTACTAACCTTAAGAGAAAATACTGTGCAAGCTTAATAGCAATTAGGAAGAGATGAGCAGAGGAATGAGTAGCAGCAAGTAAAATGGAACTTCTGCTTTGTAGCCATGTTCACCAGTGCTGTTTGGGTTCCCTCTGCCACCCTGGAAACCCATTTAAACATACAGGTCCAGTTTATGAAAGAATGGAAAATCTTGGTTCTAGTGGTTTAGGTGAAATAAAGGCTGTAATCAGATACCAGGTTAGACCACTTCTTACCAGGAAGAGACTTTTTCGCCCCTTTTAGTACTGACAAGCCCATCTCATCATTTATAGTCAATCTTCCCTACCCAAGGTGGCTTCTTTGGCCCACTTAACTCCCTTGGACCTCTTCTTGGTCTACAATGCTGGTCAAAAACACATCACACTCTGTTCCTGTGCTAGAAGTTTTTGCTCCTTTTTGTGGTTATAACATGACTTCACATGTCAATCATCAGAAATCCATACCACAGTGTTTTACATTCTATTGTTTTTTATAAACACCTGTACTCCTGGGGATTATTTAAGGTGTTTCTCCATTACAAACTACCATGCATAGCTTCTCTTACTAAAAAGAAAAATGTATTCACTAAATATTGTCCACGTCAAGATGAAAAACATTATGCCCAAACTGTAAAACTCAGAAAGCTCATGTTGTTTACAGCAAAACTTCTTTAGTTTTATGCATTCTTCGTATCTCTGTCGACTCTTCAAAAGCTAATAACATTTATCCTTGTTCAAATTAAGGCAATTCAATTATTTTCTTTTAGTTTAAATAGCTTAGAATCTAGCCTATAGTCTGGAATTTATCTTATTTAGGGTTGCCTGTCCAAAGTGTACTACTACTTCAATGTTGCAGAAATTACTAGTTTCATATTTTTTTCTAGATACAATTCGTATGATCCATTTATAAAATTCTGTATTTGAGGTTCTGGCCACCTAGGAAATTCTCCCTTCCTTTCATTTATTGTCACACTTTTGCCAAGAACTTCCAGTTTTGAACATTTGTGGCTGAGGTACAGCCTTATCAGTGAAGGGCACTTGTTTCTAAAATGTACTTCACCAGCTGTTATGACAGAGTTCAAATAAAGCAGAGGTTCATCTGTTTGCTCAGGTTTTTGCCTTCTTGGGGAATAGGGACTGATTACATGGTATAGCAGTACTTCTCATTTTCTTTATGCTCACTACTTTTTGTTATACCTATGAATAGCCCTGTGCCTCTGGCTTCCTAGTTCTGTTCAGACTACAAATGAATTAAATTTATTTATAGTGCATACACATTATATATAGTAATTTCTGAATAAGTTGTAAGTCCATAACTATATATTGTAATTTCTATATAGTACACAGTGGGCACATTTACACGTGCACATTTACTGTGCAGTAACCACATTTACTGTGCAGTATGGGCACATGTCTACATGTTCACACCCATATTGCAGAGTAAATATGGCAACATTGTGAATCACTCAGGGATCAACTTTATGCCTGATTAATTACTGCACAGTAATGCATGTGTAGACACCTTACTGTACAGTAACACTGTGTGTATGGACTGACTTGGGACTAATTTTAGTCCTAAATCAGTCCACACACAGCGTTAATGAACTTTAACACCTGCACATGTAGATGCCAGCCTATTCCTACTTACCGTGCAGCAAATTTAAGCTGGTGTAAATGCACGTGTAGATATGCCCTGCAAATTCATGTCACATATTGCATTTATCGTACCTAGTTAAATACCTCTTTTGCATTCTAATTTTCAAATCACTCAAACAGTATGACTCAGTCATCATGTTTAAAGTTTGGCATGTGATTAAGAGTAGTGGAGATGGTTAGATCATGTTCTTAGATTGTGTCCTTCTAATGTTTGGACTAGACATTAGAAGGCACTACTTCACAGTCAGGGCAGCTAGGATCTGGAACCAACTTCCAAGGGAAGTGCGGATGACTCCTACCTTGGGGGTCTTTAAGAGGAGGCTCGATGTTTACCTGGCTGGGGTCATTTGAGCCCAATTTTTTCTCCTGCCCAAGGCAGGGGGTTGGACTAGAAGATCTACAAGGTCCCTTCTAACCCTACATCTGAATCTTAAGGTCGGAAACTATATTTTTTCCACACTGGAGTCATAGGAGTGTCAAACTCAAAAGAGAGGAAGCTGATGACCCTTTCTGATTATGAGGAAAACTTTGTAAGCTGTTAAAAAAGCTTAATGAGACTGCACATTACTACCAGATTAAATGCAATCCACACTAGCATTTGAGCCACATAATGGTTGCTATCATATAAAGGGCTGCTGGAATGCTTTATCTAAATCTAGTATTTTGATTTCTGTAACTTTGAAATAGGTCAAAAACAACTGGAGACTGTGATGGTCATAAGATCTGAGGAGAAAAGATACGATATCATTTCTATTCTATTTGTACTGATCAGGAATATTGATGATAGCATGCTGTGCTTAAGATAAACTACCATATTCTGTTTAAGGATAATTGGAGAATCAGCTAGTGTTAATCCTTTAATTAATGTCTTGTTGAGAATACATAGCAATACAGGATAATTCTGCCAATATAAGATTGCTTGCAAAGTAGAAGCTGAACTGAGGTAAGAGATGATGAATATCAGAGCATCTTGTTAAATTATATGTCTTGGTGAGCTGATTTACATACAAACTCAAACAATTAGATTATAGACTTAATATAACCATCTCTGGAAAGCAAAAAAATCCTTTAGGCTTGATTATGATCTAAGTTGCAGCAGTGTGACTTAAGCACAAGCACACTAAAGTAAATTTAGGTCTTCTAAGGCAAAACTAGTGAGGAAGAGATCTGAATCAGCTTCTAAATGGGGAAGAAGAAAATAAAAACACCCACTCATTAATTAAAATGGGGAATTAGAGATTTATATGCATCAGTATATCACAAACCTCATTGCCTTTTCAGTTATAAGTTTAGCTTCTAAAAATAGTCTCAACACCATCAAAGACTTCAGGAGGTCGTATAAGGCAGACCCATTTGTGATGTATAGGGGAACAGTGGGTCTAGGCCCAATAAGGGAGGCCACTAGAAACATAACTATTGAGTGCTGGGTAGAACAATTGAGAAAACAGAGACAGGAGTGTGGGTCAAAGGTTAAAAACAGGTGTTCCAAGGGGGAAACACCAAGCAAACCATGCCAAGCAGTTTCCGCTGGTCGTTGAATGAGTCCAAGGATCCCGAGAAACTCTGCCTGGAGACATGTGTGATGAAAAGAGAGAGAAAAATAGCCCTGCAGTTACCCAGCTTCCCCCCCCCCCCCCCCCCCCCCCCACCCCACACAGCCACACCAG
>NW_005841932.1:1676788-1679134 GCF_000455745.1 Alligator sinensis
CCCCGAGCCTCATACCTGGGCTGGCAAAATTGGCCAGATAACAAATTTGGTCAGAGCCAGGATGAGGTTGACCAGGAGGTCCCAGGACTTTATGGGGCCTCAGATGTGAAATGCATAAAGAAAAGGTGCAGAGAGAAAGGAGGTTCTTGAGAAGGCAGTGGAGGGGTGCTGTCTGGTGCAATCAAGGTAAGCATGCACTAGGGTCTCAGAAATGACAGATGTCAGGGATCTGACAGTGCACCAGATACATGCCCATGGAGATGGTTCCATATTGTATAAAGGCAGCGGACAAACTTCAGCTCTGAATTTTAAAACACAACCAATTCTCTTAGCATAATATCATGACTGCAAGGGTGTCTTGCAATCCTTCATGGTACTAAGTGTAGTGAAGTGTTAGTATTCTGAAGTGCATAGCATATCTTTCTTCTTAACCTAATATGAAATGCCACTGCCAAAACCTTTAAGTGATTCTTTATCCTTCTGTAACCCCTTCCATCTATAAATTTAAAATCTGGACATAAAACTGACTACAAATTCCAATTAGGGATATAACATGAATTTCAAAGCAGCTGTTGTGCTAATTGTTATATCCATCTGATCACAAACATATTTGGTTTCCTTTCTAAATGCTTTCTATATTTAGATTGTTAGGAATATGTTCATAATGATAAAGTGGTTGAATGTGTTATGCAAACAAATTTCAGACTATAGAATCCTTGCATGCTACTCACAGTGACTATTGCACTATCTATACTTTGCTATTAGTGTTTTACAATTGACACAGTACAGTTTCTTTGAATTCTGATATAGTTTCTGTTAACCTGACTGAATGACTCAAATTTTTAAAAATAGGAGGAAGTCTCGAACAGGTTAGTATCTTCTGTAAACTGTTTCTGTAAATATATTTGCACAGATTATTCAGTCAGAACACTTTCTAACATTTGTGGAGAACTGTTGCTCTTACAAATGCCCATGGAAAGAAAGCAATTATTAATCCTGTCCATTTTATTAGAACAAGCATGTGTTTTATGAACTGATGTTTGCCAAAACTTTGTTCAGTAGTCATTCTGCTTTCTGTGTAGATACAGTAGTAGTTTTAACTATGCTACTCCTGTCATTTCAAACTACTTTAATTCTAGCATTCCGTGTACTCTGCAGTCCACCTGATTAATATGGGCCAAAGCCTCTAGCACTTTTGCTGATAGTACAGTATTGATGTCAACTGAAGTGCCTACATTTCCTTTATTAATTGGTATTCATATTTTTTTCCTAAAACACTTAAAAAAGCATCTATATAATCTTTTTCCAAGTAATGAGGAAATATTTTAAGATTAAGCTTTAGCACATTGCTAGCCCCTTCATTAGTCTTTCCCCTTTACCACCTACTTGGCTCCACGTTCTGTGTTGTTCTCTTTATGGTCTCCATTTAAACAAGCTAATCATCTGTTAACTTATCTCAAGGCATTATTCCTTTTATGAATCTTCAGCAGCATGTTCAGACTGCCACCTAATTATCATATGTTATCCAAGCCTCTCCACCTGCTATCACCTGGCCAAATTTCCATTATTTTTTGTCATTTAGAAGGTTGGAAAGGAGAAATCAAGCTGCATATATGCCAAGGAAAGAGATTTAATTTAATGCTGGTAGAATAAATGATTTTTTTTTTAGCAGCATTCTTCTAAACACATTGGATTCACACATACACATATCCCTTCTACTTCCATTGCCAGGATAGCTAGATTACACACCCTGCTAGTGTGAGCATACTGCAGCCAAATTAACGATGGGTAATAAAGTATTCAGCAATAATATCCAGACAATACAATTTATGGTAATATTGTATACAAGAAAAAAAAGTAAGAAAATGGTTCCTTAAATTATATTAATTTGCCAGAATACTTGAATACAGGATTTATATTTTTGCCAGAATACTTGTTGTAAATGTCCATATTTAGGTTACTAAAAGTAATGTCAGGTTTAGTTACATGTTACAATTAGCAATGCGAACTCTAAGGAAAGTTAGGCTGTATTAAAGCTAGCACTTGCTGTAAGAAGTCATACGTTAAGAATAAGTGCCCTTTGTAATGTGCACAGATCTGACCTGTTGCTACAGGACTGGTGACCAGAGATATGGGTAGGAGCTGCCAAGTGTGGTCCATGACCAGCTTGCCAGCTCTTTAACCACAGTATAGGCCAAGGGAAGATGGGAGAAAGAGGGGAGGGGACCAGAGCTGACCAACCTTAGATTGTCCCCAATCTCACCCCTACCCCCAATATTACCCTCTCAACTCCCCAGTTGTTCAACACTTGGATCACCCCTCTCAATTATCCGCTGGATTGTTCCT
>NW_005841932.1:1679165-1679519 GCF_000455745.1 Alligator sinensis
CCTGCTGAATAGATTTTCCACAGCATAACTTGCATTCCCCCACTGCCCAGATCAGTCTAAAGCAGCAGTGGTTGGGGGAAGAGGTTCCCTTCCATGCCTGTTCCTCAGCTCCCTGAAGCTGGTGCTGCCCCCACACTCCTGGATCCAGCCTGCATGCCTCTGCTGGGCCCTGTAGCTATCTGCTTACTCACCAGTCCCCTCACTAATAACCCAGCAGCTCCCTATAGAGAAGGGTGTTGGGGCAAGGAGCTGCCAGGCAGCTGTAGCATGGACGTAACATGGGCATGCAAGGAGCTGCTGGACTCACCCCCTCCCCTCCCATAGCTTCCCCCTGCAGGGGGGGAGGGGAAAGAG
>NW_005841932.1:1679536-1684087 GCF_000455745.1 Alligator sinensis
TGATGGAGTACCCCCCCCCCGACACACACACACACACACACACACACACACACACACACACACACACCTATCAGTGGTAGGGGAGAAGCAGGGGGAAGAGTCCCCTTTCAAGGTCAAGCAGTCTTGCAGCACCCTCCTCCCCACCCCAGGGTGGAAGTGGGGGGTAAGAGGAGGAGAAGGGGGAATGGCTGGGGGGGGGGGCAGAGCTTTCCCATGCTCCTTCCCCACAGCAGACGTTTCCTCTTCCCCCACTATCTGAATCCTGCAGGCTGAGGTGGCGGTTAATTCCTCCTAAGTCTAACTCAGGCCTGCCGGGGCCTGGCCACACACCCCAACTCAGCTTCCCTGTTGGAAGAGAAAGGGTGCATTAGCATTAGCATCCTTCTGGCCTTAGCCACTGCAGGCATGTGCTGAACTTCTATCCATTTGCAAACCA
Organism: Alligator sinensis; assembly: GCF_000455745.1. Taxonomy (NCBI): domain Eukaryota; kingdom Metazoa; phylum Chordata; order Crocodylia; family Alligatoridae; genus Alligator; species Alligator sinensis. The sequence goes on from NW_005841932.1 coordinate 1,679,973, forward strand.
GTTAACTCTCTTCAGGTTAGACTAACCTGAAAAGATTGAATCAATTGAGGCTCAGTGTTATGGCACAGGGTCCTGTAGGTTGGCCGTGATCTCCCCAAGGCCCCCATACTGTGCCAAGTTGCCCCAATGGGCACCCTTGATTCTTTCCTGCCACGTCTTTGTTGGTAAATATATAATAGGGAGGCTGCCTTTACGTCATCTTGGACACATTTTTGCTGTACTCTGACCCCATGGGCTCCTGGACCCCTTGTGGATGCCATTCTGCAATGGGTGTTCAGGGCACCCTAGCCTTATGGGTTATGCATGGCTCCAACCACCCCTTTACCATGCCACAAGCCTCACAGATGGAAGTTATGTTTTTCGGTTTGGGCCTTGTTCCAATTTGGTCCCCTGGTCCTCCTTGGTCTCTCCACAGCCCTGTCTCACTCTGCGCCTTCACTGGCACTTGGGCTCTCTGCAGCCCTGTCTCACTCTGTGCCTTCACTGGTGCTCAGGCGTTCCGCGGCCCTGTCTTGCTCTACACCTTTACTGGCACTTGGGTCAGAGCACCACCAAAAATGCTGCGGCCTCTCTGGCGCCAGGGTCGATGCACCCCAAATGCTGTGCCCTCTCTGGCGCCAGGGTCCCCACACTACTGTGGGTCCCTTATGAGGCCTCCTCCTTCCCCTAATAGCCTCACCCAAACCACTTGTCTTAAACAGTAAACAAAACACAAGCCCCTGGGCTATAACATAAATTCAAGATGCCCGGCTATAACCTGATTCAAGCCACACCAGGGGTGCTCCGTCTCTCACCAGTATCAGAGGCTGTACCTGCAGTCAGGCCTCTCCCCTTTGCTTGCTCTGGGAGAGCTCCTCCCCCCTTGGCAGCTGGCAGGGAACCACCCTCCTGGCCTCAGCCCTGGGGTTTATATGTGAGCCAGGCCCTGCCCCTTCCGGTCAGCTGACTGCTGGCAGGTGTGGGCCACTTGCTTCTTCTGGTTGCCCTGGTAACTAACAGCTGGGGCTCCACACTCACTGCTGGGCTCTTTCCATAGCAGTTTCCACTCTTCAAAGGAGCAGGGCACCTAAGTGATCTGCAACACTCAGGCTTTTTGAATGTCTGTCCCTAGCCTTAATGTGTGGACCCTTAGGTTTTAACCCTTAGGTTTTAATATAGTCTAATTGTAAAGTGTCTAATTGTAACCCTTAATGACATAATTACAATGTGAAGTTTCAACATAACAAACTTCTAAACTTCAGTGCACTCACACTGACCTTCTTTCAGATTAGATTTCTGATGTTGCAATATGAGTTTAACATGTAATGTGTATCATGTGGATTCTTCAGTGCTTAAGAATGCCAGTCTCCCAGTTCCTTTCCTACTACTTCATAACCTTGTCAAAAAACAAAAGGCAGAGAGGGTGCTTATAGATCAAGGCATTCCAGCCCTTAGGTACATAGTTATTTGGCTCCCATATTTTATGTTGAGACAAGAAATCAGTAGCCTATATCCAAATTTGCATAAGTATTAGGATTGGCATACCCATTTCCTGGCTAGCCTCTCCTGATTAGCCAGGTAAAGACCTACAACTTCAGTTAGCTCTGACCACATTATCTTTTAAGATAAAATCATGGTGTAAAGCAGTTAGGTAGTACTTAAATATAAATTTTAGAGGCTCTGTAGCCTCAGTGGGTGATAAGTGCTCCTCTTGCAGATTGTCCTTAACAGCCATAAAACACACTTTGGTAAGCCAGGCATTATAAGGCTTCCCCAGTAAATAAAACTGAAATAGCGCTTACCTGGGTCCAGAGTGTTGCAGGTATTGAGACCTAATCCTCACAACAGACACATCTCTTGGCTTTGTAACAGCCAGTCACTAAACTGGAAAGGCTTTCTTCAAGCCCACACTTATAACCTTCTACCAACCACCTTAAGGCTTAACAGTTGCAGCTGTCAAACAGTGCGTATACGTAAGGTCCAAAGTGTACTATTACCTCAATTTTGCAGAAAATAGTAGTTTCACATTCTTCTCTTGATACAATTCATATTGCCAATGTATAAAATTCAATATTTGAAATTCTGTTCATAGACATTTTTAGATATCACCTCTGAGTATGGCTAGTAGCTACCACACCCTTCTGAACGTTTCTGGGCCCTTCTAGCTATTCACTGGAAATATAAAGAATTAGAACAAAAAAAAAGTCTATGTGCATGTAAATTGTAATTATTTGGTAATAATTTGCACAAAACCTTAAAACTCATCAACAAAAATATGAAGATTTATTGCTGATGGAAATCTTTGGCTGATTGCTTTGATGTTTTACTTTTTGTTTACCTTTGCTGTAGAAGCAGGCTTCCTATAGAGTGGCCTCCTAGGATAACATCTCTCACCAGAGAGAGCTATTGGTGGAGAGCTATCTAAAGGAGAGTTATCCATTAGGGGATAGTTCAGTAGCCATGGTGCCTGAGCCCTTGTTACTTTTCTTGAGTTTCCCTATTTTACAAAGCTTGGTTGTGAGATTATTTTGTGGGACCAGGAGTTCAAATTTAGTAACCATCTCATAGAGGGTCTACCAAAAATCCTTTAGAAGGGAATCCTTATAATTTAGACAAAGATGGGCAAGACTAATATTGGTGACGTATAGGGGGAAAATTGTTATAGCCCATCATCATTATCTTCACTCAGAAGAACATTAAGTTTGCCAAGACAAGCACACAAACCTTTGGAAATGCCAGAATTATCCAGATTGCTTTGTGGACTTGCCACAGCCTCATAATTTTCATCATCTATAAATTGTATTAACAGTAATTTCATATTTACTTTAATATCACTGATAATAAAGTAAAATAGTGTCAGGATTAGTATCAGTCCCTGAAGAGTTCTCGAGAAATAACATGTTCAAAAATCATTTCTCATTGACAGTTACTTTTTGAGAATTAGTCCTTAATCCATTTAAGACAAACATTACTGATATTGTATTGTACTAATATTTATTCAAAATACTCTGTAGTACTAAGTCAAATCCCTGTATATTACATCTTTGCAGTTACCTTTATTAACCAACTTGCAATTTCAGAAAAATGGAATTCATGTTGTTTGGTGAGATTTGTTTTCTATAACATCACGTTGAATGGCATTAATTATATTCCCTTCATTTAATTTTTTAGGCTAAATACAGACAGTTAAAAGGCCTGAGGCTCAATCAATTCAGTCTTTGCAGGTCAATCTAAACTGCAGAGATTAAACTGAGAAACAACTGGACACACATTTATTTTTGATTCAGGGAATGCAGCCACATGCTTGCAGTGGCTCAGGTCAGAAGCTGGGGTGGGGGGTGCTAGAGCATGCCTTTCTGGCATATAGCCAGCAGGGGATGTGTGTTTGCTTCCTCTTCCTGCTGCTCCAAAGTATCTGGGATTTGCAGTCCACAATCACAGTGTTGTCCCCAAAGGACGGTGAGTTCGTGCCTGGTGCGCTTGTGCCAATAAACACACAGGGGTGAAGGATCCAACTTAAACTTTATTTCTGAGCAGAAAGTGGTGCTTGGGAATCGTTCGCAAAGCAAGCACCCATACCCCAGTGGGCATCTGCCTTATATAGCTACGTAACAGGTTAAACTTGCTGATGTGATGAAATGTTTAGCAAGCCCAGCAAGTAATCCCCCTTCCAGCTCCCCCCCCAAGTAACCCCCCTTCCAGCTCCAGAACTTTGTTGATACAGCTTTTCCTCTAGTGAGGCCAGCAATTAAACAACTAAGCAACAAGCGATCTCCCCCAGCCTAAACAACCTACTGTACGCCCTTGGTTAGATAAAATACTTTTTCAAAACATACAAAGCTGTTCCTGAAGTAGAAAATGCATAGTAAAAGTTCAGGGGATCTCTGCTGGACATGGATTCCAGCCCTACCTCTGTCCCTAGGGGTTTAGCCAGGTGCCCCTGAAACAAGGGGTGCTTATCAAATCCCCCCTTCGAGGCTATGGCCCTTATGGAAAAGGTCCATAGTCCTCGACTATCTTTCTCATCTCCAGAAATCTCTTCGCTTCCTCCCGATTATTTTGGATCGGGTTTGTAACTGATGATTTTACAAACATCACGTGGTGAACGGGGGAAGAAATTGATTTCTTGAGTACCT
>NW_005841932.1:1691841-1693709 GCF_000455745.1 Alligator sinensis
AATTAAACAACTAAGCAACAAGCGATCTCCCCCAGCCTAAACAACCTACTCTATGCCCTTGGTTAGATAAAATACTTTTTCAAAACATACAAAGCTGTTCCTGAAGTAGAAAATGCATAGTAAAAGTTCAGGGGATCTCTGCTGGACATGGATTCCAGCCCTACCTCTGTCCCTAGGGGTTTAGCCAGTTGCCCCTGAAACAAGGGGTGCTTATCAACAGTACCACGACTCTCCAGGGTTGCTCATCACTTTCTCTTCCTGTGTCTCTGGGATTTGTAATCCACAGTCACTGTAGCAAAACCCCCAGTTTTCCTTTTTTAATACATACACATATACATATACATATGCATATACATATACATATACATATGATAGATATGCATTCCCTTCCCTTCCCCATATATTTCTGGCTTTTCTTTCTCTCCCTTTCTATTCCCTATAGAAAAGCATAAGCAAGCTCAGACAGGATAAGGTTTAAGATTTTTATTTTGGTAGCAAGTTTTTGGTTTTGGATATCCACTATTTTATATTGTATTATTATCATTTTCGTATTGATTTTTATTGTTTCATATGGATATTATATGGTTTAAGCCTGTGTTTGTAAGTGAACAAAAGTCATATCAAGATTCCATTTTATATGTCAAGCCTCCATCTTGTGTCCTCTGCCCAGGCATCCCCTGTGTTGCAACTGTATGATTCATGTACCCCTCCCATGTAAATTGGTTCCCGGATGAATGAGAGTGATTGGGAATGATTGAAATACTATGGTAGCAGGCCTCTACTGAATGGCCTGTAACGACTTGGCCATCACCTCGCATTGATTCATCCAGGAACCATGGACCTCACCCAGGAACAGAGACAAGAACCCAGTATTTGAAAGACAAAAGACCCTGCAGAACCAGCAACTCAACCATTGTACCCCACCATTACAGACACCTGAAACTGCACAACCTTGCATGGAGCACACATGCTCAGTATGCCAGGGGTTGATCTTTGCCTGGGCATGCCTCCTGTCACTAGGGCCACACAAGGTCTACCCATATAAAAATGGGCAGTGAAGACAGACCCAGTGGGAATGCCATTTCTATCTGGACCATACCAGCTTCACGTCACCTACCCACCCCAGAGGCCCTGCCGGCGACCCCCTCTGGACAACACTGAGCTGAAGGAGACCCTAACTGGACATCAAGGATCAATTTCCAGCCTGGGATAGGTAGATATTATTTGCACACCTCCTCCTACAATTTGGCCTCTCTCTCTCTCTCTCCTCCTGGACTTCACTTCAATGAACTTCAGCCCCTGCATCAAGCCTCTCTAACCCCTGCTGCCATTGTGTGTGTGTGTGTGTGTGTGTGTGTGTGTGTGTGTGTGTGTGGGTGCACGCACACGTGAGCACATACTCGTGTGAATAGAGAGAGCAAGTGAGCACGATGGCCAGTCTGGTAATCAGTCATGTTTTACTGAATCCCAGTCCCTTCCCTATCTTAAATTCTAGCCTCATTGTCTCTCAGCTCCAGCCCCCCCTCTCCGCTAGTTTCCCAATCTCCTCCCAATTCTGTCTCCCCTTTTCTGCCACCTCTCAGCCTCTCCTTGCCTTCCTGTTGTCCCTGCTGCCTTTCAGCCTCCCGTGCCATCTACTGCCTTTTCCCTGGGACTTTCTGCTGCCTTTCTCTGCTTTCCCACTGCCCTGTCGCCTTTCAGCCTCTCCTGCTGCTTTTCCTGTGATTTTCTGCTGTCTGTCTCTCTGTTTTCAGGTTTCTCCAACTCCTTCTGTAGTCCTCCCCCCGACCCCTGTAGCTTCCCAGCTCCTCGTGGCTGTCCTGCAATTTTCTCCAGCTGCTGGAGCCCTTCTCCAGCTCCCAGCACCT
>NW_005841932.1:1693784-1707433 GCF_000455745.1 Alligator sinensis
TTAACACCCAGACTTTCCCTTAGTCCCATTTTCCCTCTCCTCACCTTCCTTTTCAGCTCCTCCGCAGCTCTGGCTCCAGTCCCAGCCTCTATGCCGGTATGCTCCCCTGTTCTGCAGGCTTTGGGCATTGTCTTTTAGTCAATTAAGATCAATTAACCTAAAAGTTACCCCTGAGCCTCACTTCTTCAGCCCAGGCCCCTCTAGTCTACTGGTTCTAATCCCAGTCCTGGTAACTTTCATTCCCAACAACTTTCACTCCCTACACTTCTACTTTCTTACCTTAACCTTTCCCCAGGTATACCAAGTACACCAAGCACATACATACATACACATCACAACACCCAACTTAGGAACTCACCTGTGTGTATGTGTAGGTGGGTTGTAGGTGTGTGAATTAGTGAGTACACATATTTATACATATACAGATATCATTGTGTGTGTATGGTATATAAATTAGTAATCCACGTACGTGTATTGGATGTGCTAGTGTTGGTAACTGGTAACAGATTCTGTCTAAATTTCGTGTGTGTAGCATGTTTGGGCTTAAATTGGTGATAGGTGTGCATGAACCTAGACTGGTTATTTTGAACATGTGTGTATGTGAGTTGCTAGTGTGAGTGTGTATGCCTAGTAGAGGTGTATGCATCTAGTGAGTGTATGTGTGCTTAATTGATTTTTATGTGTGCATGTGCAATTGTACACTATGCCCTCCTGTCTAATAGCACATTATTGAGATCCTGAGCATTGGCCTGACCCCTCAGGGCAACATCACATCCAGCAGTAAGTTTAGCAGCAGGAAACCTCTGTACTCAGGGAAAGGTGGGTTTAATTCCCCTCACTGGCCCCAGACCCCAGACCCAAGCCAGGTTTTGCTGTGGGGAGCAGTCCCTGACTCCCCTCTTCCCCACCCCCCACCCTTTTCCGCTGGAGCTGGCAGCACAGCCCAGTCCAGGGCTGGAAAGCATGCTGGGATGCTGCAGGACTGTGATTTAACTTGAACCAGGAAGGGGTATGGAACAGAAGTTTCATAACCTGGTTTGACCCAAATCAGTTAAGTATGTTACTACATCGAACCAGGTTTATCTTAAACCAGTTTCAGCCATTTTGAAAGTGGTTTATGTGCATTGAACTTCTGTTCTGTTACAGTTTTAAACCAATTTCTGATAACTTAAACTGTTGTAACTTCTGTCTCTAGGCTTATTGAATGAACCACACATCATTTTTCCATTCTTTTGCTCAAGACTTACATCAGGCTATATGGCATACAGTTACTTGGATCATCCTGTTGGTTATTATTGATTAGTATGCACATCATTAGTTATTTTCTATTCTTCTTGAATTTCCCAAGATTACATATTAAAGCCAACAAGTCAGAGTTCCTCAGTCAATTTGTTATAAATTATTTAGGTCTGCTAATTTAATAGAAAACATTAAGTTTTGAAAGACACACACACAAATGAAAGGAAAAGCCAGAATGAACACTCCCTGTGCTGCCTTCCAGATTAGCCATGGTTATCCTGTTCAGGGTCTTTCCATTTTGTTTCTATTACCAAGCCCCTCCTGCGCCCCAAAAAGAACACCTCTCTTGGCCTATTTTCAGAGGTCATGTTACTAGTCCCTCTTGTACTTTCTCTTGGTTTTCTGCTATTTTCTATTTCTGATATAAAGAAATGCCCACTTGTACTCCTATTAGTTCCCCAGTCCCCGAGTTTGCCATTAGCTCCCAAGGAAACCTCTTTTGTTTCCCAAAATTAGCTTTTGCTCGAGCTCTTCATGCTACCAGAACTTTGTATAGGGCTTCTATAGTTTTTCTATCTTATTTCATAAATATATTCTATTCCTTGCTCCATCAGGCCATAATTTAGGGAAGCTGGCAGGTTTAAAAGCTCCACTGAGGTACAGTGCAAAAAAGTGGGTATCCTCTCTGGGAGCTATCACCTCCCTTCCCTTCCCTGCCCCGCCCCCAACCTCTGCCCCAGCAAATTACTATTTCTACTTTCTCACACTATGAATTCAGTTTTTAATTACCATATTTTTTCATATTCAACACACTTTACCACAATAAACCAGCCTCCCCCCATAAACAAAATGGTTCATAAGTTTTAAGCAGAGAAGCTGTTTTCTTTACTGAAAAAACAGCACACCTAGAGAGACGGTGCATGCCATGAATATGCCAAGATGATTGTCAAAATGTTGCAGTCCTATGTTACTCTTTCACAGCTATAGCTATTGGCTGAGAGCTGTAGCTTGTGCCAGAAGCAGTGAAGATACTCCTGGTAGTATCCTGATCAGGTTTGTGCTGAGGAAATATTTATATAAGTTCCTGTAAATAAACAAGGGTGACTGTCCATCCCAGTAAGAAAATATGGGACATTCAGGACAGTGCCCCCCTTCTGCTCTCTTCCTTCCCTCCAATGTCAGTGATGCACTGCAGGGAGAGGTGGAGGAGGAATGGCATACTGCAACAGGAGGCAGGACAACTGTGGTGCCTGCCCAACCACCTTTCTGGGATATCAAGCTGCTTCCCTTCCCCACCAGACTATACCCTGTACCTGGGACACTCATTTTAATATGTGCTCCATTCCCAGCACCAGACTCCAAAATCTAGGACTGTCCGAGGAAAAATGAGATAGATGGTCTCATTAGAAAGAACTACTTGCAGTAAAGAACTAACTGTCTTGGTATTGCCCTTGCAGGGGTCTGGGACCTAACCTATGTGACACAGAATAAGTCTTCCTGGAAACAAAGATTGTCCAGGAAATGTGACATTTCAGGATAAAGTCTAGGTAACTGGATAACCTATGGTCCTTGAAGGACTTGGATGTCCTGGATAATCTATGGTCCTTGAAGGACTTGCTCTATGGGCACATCTACACATGTTAGTGCACAGTAGCCTAATTTAATGTGCATTAAGGGTGCACACCTACATATGTGTGCCCTTAATGTGCATTAAAAATGGCAAATGTAGGCTAATAACAATTAGGTAAAGCTCATTACCACATGTGTAGACATGACCTGGCACTAACTTTAGTGCCAGGACTTTCCAGCCACTAGGAATCAAAAAGCCTGAGCCTAGATTGATTCAATCTTTACAGGTTAGTCTAACCTGACTAAGCTAAAAAAATTTTTCAACCAGACAGACATCCCAGAAATGCAGGCACATGCCTGCAGTGGCTCAGGCTAGAAGCAGCAGGGTGCTAGTGGATCCCTTCTTTCCCCATGGCTGAGCTAAGCGGGGTGTGGCCAGGCCCCCACAGGATGCTGTGATTAGGAAGGGGCCTCCCTCCTTGATAACAGAGTATTTATCAGCTCTGTTATCAGCATTTAACACCCCATCAGAAAACAAAGACTTGCTCATTAGAATCTCTTCTTAAACAGCCTTTTTTTCAAAGGAAGGAATGCAGGGACATTACCATCTGAGCTTTGATTACCTCCAAAAAGCCCTAAGTGGACACTATCTTCCTTACACAGCACTAGCTAGCATACCACATGTTTGTTACAGTCTGTGCTGTGGGAGTGAGGAGGAAGGGATTTCTGCTTAAGCAGTGGTTGGTGAGGACAGGGGGGGCACGGGGAAGCCAGCAGACCCTAGTGTGTCTACAAGTCTCTACAGGAGTTCTGGCCAGGGAGCAGAGGGGAGGGTCCAGCCATGCTTTGGAGCAGAGAGCCCACCCAGCCCAGAGAGCATGCTGGGATGCCTGGGGTGTCTGGTTTAGCTTAAACCAGCAAAGGGTCTGGGACAGACATCACATAAAATGGTTTGACCCAAATCCATTAAGTCTGAGACTACATTCAACCAGGTTTATCTCAAACTGGTTCAGCCATTTTTTAAAACTGGTTTATGTGCACTGAACATCTGTTCTTTTACAGGTTTAAACCAGTTTCTGATCACTTAAACCAGTTTATGTGTAATGTCTGTCCCTAGCCCAGGGGACCAGCCTGAGCCCAGCCCCATGGCATCTAGCTGGCCACTTCTCCTCCCACAGGACTGGACTGCTCTCTGGCAGTCCCTAGCTGTAGGCTATAAAAGACTGCATTCATTCTGTGCCCTGGGGCACTCACACCAGGATCCTCGACAAGATTGCTGATCTGTGCAGGAGCCCAGAAGGCCCTGTCTGCCTCCATGAACAGGCCACAGGCTTTCTCTGCCTGTCACGTCCCCCTGCAGATCTCATGCTTGGCCACAGTTGAGTGTTGCAAAGGGCTGCAGCTTGCTGCACCCCTTGCCCAGGCCTGAGATCCCCCCCGGTGCTGCTGCCTGACTATCCCTGTCAGCAGGGCCAACATCGGCTCCCTGCTGCTGCTCACCCCCAGCTGTCTCTTGTGCTTGCAGGTCCTGTGGTGAAGTACCTCTGCTGTACAGCTCCCAGTCTCTGGCTGTGCCCCCGTACTGGGTGCTGCTAGGAGCTGTCCAGGGCCAGTCATGCAGAAACAGCTACACAGGCCCAGAGAGCTGGTGCAGGATTATTATGTCATCCTCCTCCTCCCCATTAAGCCCCAGCCCCACCCTCATGCACATGCCCATGTCAACTGCCAGGGCCCCCAACTGGACCCAGGAGGAGGTGTGCAACCTAATAGTGCTCTGGGGCCATGCTGATGTGCAGAGGCACTTTGTGTGGGGTGGGTGCTTTAACAACCACATTTCCAAAGACCTGTGGGGCAGGATGCAGGAGTGAGGGCAGTCTCGGTCAGTGCCGCAGTGCAATGTAAGGGTCGAAGTCTTGTGGGCACAATGGATGGCCATGACTGACTTCAATCATTAGTCTGGTTGTGCCCAAAAGTCCATCCCTCTTTATCCAGCAGCTGACCTACATTTTGGCACCCCAGGGGATGGGCCAGATGCCTGTGAGTGCCACAAGCAGGGATGGCCTGGATGAGTCCCCACCCTACCCTGACACCTCCAATGACACTTCACTAGGGGAGGAGACATTGGGCATTCAGTTACACACCCCATCCTCCTCCCCAACTTCTGCATCCACTGGCAGCTCAGGGAGTCCTTTCCAGTGGTTGCCTCACCCTTTGCACAGCCCCAGACTCTGGCACAAGGAACAGCTGGCCATGCTGGCTACCAACGGCCCCAGGTTCTCCCTGGGTTGAGGGGAGCAAGGCCCTGGCTGGGCACTGGCCTGCTGTGTGCCATGGACTGTGGACAGCAGGTGCAGCTGGACACCATCACTGATGGGGAGGCAAATACTGAGCTGCCAGCTAGCCCTGGACAAATGGTTCCACAATGTGGAACTGCTCTCCCCATCCCTGGCCCTGGCCCTGGCCCCCGTCTCCACTTCCTGCCTGGCCTGCCTGCAGTCCTGTGGCCCCAGGTTCCCCTCCCCCTCCCCCACAGCTCACAGACAGGAGGGACACAGCTCAGAACGTTATTGAGCAGCTTGTGTCCCCACAGCGGAGCAGGCATGGGCCTCTCAAATGCTGAGGAAGACATCAATGCTGGTGGTGATGTTCTCCTTGGTCATGTGGGGCAGGAGCATATATTACTGTGACAGATAGCCCTTCAGGTAGTGGCAGAGGTTATAGGGTGGCCTTGGCTTGCCCCCTGTGCCATCATAGCTCAGGGTCCCAAACCAGAAGCGCAGCATGTGTCCAGAGCACTAGCAGGATCACCAACAACAGGGAATAGTGGCTCAGGCAGATCTCACATTGCAGTGGCCCCCAGACCCAAGGTGGAATATTCAGGGGCTGGGGGTGCAAAGGCACCTTCTCACCTGCTCACAAACAGCTCATTGCACACCACCCAGGGCACATACAGCAGGGGCACACTCAGGATGGAGTGGAGGCACGGGGGGGATGGCTCTGGGGCGCCTCCCCAGAGAGGCCCCCAGTGGGGAGGGTGGGGGCACAGACAGCCACTTGCCCCAGTTGTTCAGGAGCCCCACACACCCTGAGCCTGGGTGCCATGGGCTGGGCAGCAGCGCAAAAGAGCAGTTGGCCTGCAGGGAGAGGGAGGGAGCAGGGTCTGGAACCTCAACAGAAGATGTTGCCAGCACCCTGGTATGGCCCACCCTGGGAAGGAGGTGGGGGAGGCAGGCTGCCGGTGGCCAGCACCCAGCAGGTCACTGGCCTCAGGGGATAAGGGGGAATGGAAGCTCAGCAGGCAGCTGCCAGAGACCAGGCCTGCCCAGCCAATTTTCCACAGTTCCTAGGCACCCATGAACAACCAATCCCTGATTTGACACCAGGCAGTGCACAGGCCCTGATGCAAATCATCTTATCTCTGAAATATTGCAAACTTTCACAAAAGGCATTTCTCTTAAATTCTTTTTTTTCCTGGAGCACCACTGGAGTCATCTGGATGCACCGGCTGTGCCAGTGGTGCCCGAAGAATGGGACCCTGATGCTCCAGTGCCTGGTAGTGGTGGCAGAGGAGTGGGAGGCATGGGAGCAGGCATGGGAGGCATGGGAGGAGGCCTGAGAGTGGAAGATATTGCCCAGGTGGAAGCATGGGACTGGGCATAGCAGGACCACTTGGCCCACATGGAGGCCTCGGAGTATGTCCAGCAGCAGCGGTACGCCGACCACATGGCCCTGGCAGCCGTGTACCTGTCCTGCACTGCCTTTCCCCCACCCTTGCCCCACAAGGCCTCTTGGTCTCGCTGACACCCTGCATCAGGCCCCCATCTGGCCCTGGGAGGAGATCCTCAGGTGCCTCCTGCCTGCCAGACCCCCTGGCCCAGTCTCTGCCCTGCTGCCACCCACCTGGACCCAGCCCTACTTTCTCCCCCACACCATGTGGCCAAAGACCTGGCCCTGCATGAGGTTGCCATGCACTGGGTTCACAGTGGCCCCCGGACCCATGGAGGAACATCGAGGGGCTGCGGTGCAAAGCCACCTTCCCACCTGCCCAATAGGCTCTTCCCAATAGCCACCCCACCTACCATGGCCCCCACATGGGATTTGAACAGCTAAAATATTGTAAATAGTTTTCAATAAGTATATAGTTTGTCTCCTGTATATAGTTTTCCTCATGTATATAGTTTGCCTCTTGTAAGCTGGTTTTCTATTGGTGGGTGTGGAAGGTAGTGGAGGGGCACTGTTTGTTGAGGGGGAACGGATGGGGTTGGGGGTTGTGAGGGCAATACATTTTTTTTTTTGACCCATGTGTATATCCTGAGAGTGGTGCTGGGGGTGCGTGGGGGGCAGTGGGGCAGGAGGGCTGGAGTGGGGCGTGCAGGAGGAGATCACTGGGCAGAGCCTCCTGCAGCCTGTGCCTTTCAGCTTGAAAATGGCATTTGAAGGTCTTTTTGGGGGGAATTGGCTTATAGGTATACATATGTGCATTAAAAGAGTTCAAGATGGGCAGCAGGGGTTAACTGATTTGTAAGAGCCTGGGTTTCACACACAGAGTTCCATATAGCCCTGGAAGCAGATGGGCTGTCTAGCATGACAAGGCCAATGGATGGACACAGCCTGAGAATTGAGCGAGGCATCCCATAACACGAGATCACAGTCTTCAAGGCAGACAGATTGTCTAACACAACTAGGATACACAGACTGGAACCAAGGAAGTATGTGCCATATGGCCCATAACATGATAAAAGTGATACCAGCTGCAAGGCCCCAGAGCAGTGGCGGGGGCTGAGTTCTTGTTTGGGGGGAACAGACCAAATTAGGAAAAGGCCCAGAAGGTTATGTGAATGTGTGACCGCAGAGAGACAGCCAACCAGAGATAGCCATGGATGAAGAGTAATCAGGAGTCATTAAGGGGGAAGGAGAATACAAAAGCAGAGACTTGAGACTAACAAAGGGTCCCTCCTTTTGTTCTGTTCCTCCCTGTCCCTCCTTGCTGTCCCTCCCTGTTCCTTCTTGTCTCTCCTTCTCTTCCTCCCTGTTCCTCCTTGCTGTCCCTTCTTCTCTTCCTTTCCATCCCTCCCTGTTCCTCCTCCTTTTCCTCCCTGAGAAGGGTCTCCACTCTAAACCTCGTGCCCTGGGAAGGGTCCCTGAGGCTGCCATGGACAGAGGGAATATGACCAGCCCATCTCATGCACCTCACTAGAATGGGGCTCTGGGCCTCAGCATTCCACTTCCTGACTGCTGACACCTAAGAGAAAGAGCCTCAGAGTGTGGCCTGCATCCTGACCAGATCTGATGACCTTCCAGGATTGGTAGATATAGAATGGCTTGATTGTTTATATTGTTGCTTTTCTGTTATCACTCTGTATCAATAAATTTGCCTATTATCAACTGGCAGGTGTTGAGGTTAGTCTGAGGGCTGTGCTCACCCAGAACTAAGGTATAAGGGCTGGGTCCAAATCCAGTGCCAATAATGCCCTGGCCCCTACTGGTGGGTGTGTGGCTGTCCTGGGGCCTGGTTGGGGAGGAGGCAGGGCTGCTGGGGGCCAGCAGGGCCAGCACCCTTGCCAGCAGCAGGGCACTGGCCAGGACTCGAAGAGGCCAGGCTGGAACAGTGGGGTTCTCGGCATCGCTGGCAGGGGAAGGGGCATGGGCAGCCCTGGCATGGGGAAGCAGGATGGGTAGAGAGGGAGCTGGCACATGCCACTTCTGTGCTTGGCATATGGCTCCTGCACTCGGAAGGGTCTGGCTAGGGATCAGAGCTTCCAAGATGGCTTCCAAGTGCTGACAGCTGATTCTGGCTTCAGCATGGCTGCCAAGTGCTGGCAGCCATGTGGCTGAAGGCTGGAATTCTCCCCAGTGGCCACAGGGGCACATGGAAGGGCTGAAGGGACTTGGGACTAACTTTAGTGCTAAGTGCACTATCTTTAGTCCCAAGTCCCTGCACATGTTGACACCTGCCAAAAATCATTTAATGTGCATTACCTCAATGCACATTACATTTAGTCACACTTATTTGCACATGTAGACATGCCCTATGTCATGCAGTTGGCCATGACTCTGGAAAAATCTTTTTTTTCTTACGTTCTGCCTTCAAAAAAAGGTATGTGTTTCATTTGGGGATGCATTATATGCAAGATGTTATGGCACTTATGAAAAATGGCATTTTTCATTGGATGATTTACCTATTGGTAAATCAACTCAGGACTTTTCTATTTGTACTGCAGAAGTAAAAATCATGTGGGTGAGGTAACCTGACAGTCTGAGAAGCTTATGTTGTGTGGGTAATATATAGGGCCTTGGGTAGTCTCCCCTATTTCTTTATGAATCCTTCCCTAATCACTGACCTTTGTCTTTGCTTCATCTAATCTGACACATAGACCTCTACCACTATTGCATAAAGGTCCATGGCTCCATCTGGACCTGAAGCAGTGTGCCAGATTAGTTTATAGTGGCTGCGTCACCTGACTACATCTCTGCTATATGCATAAGTTTTAGCCTAAATGACAACAGATGTTAAAGAGCTGTCATGTGTACATGTGTGTCATGCAGGATGCATGACATTTGTCAGCTCTGTGCGTAATACTGTGTGAAATTGAGGATATAGACATCTGTCATACAGTCTCTCTTCATCATTTTTATTCTGTCTGATATTAGAAAAGACATCTTCCAATAGAAAAAAAACTTTTTTTAAAAGCTAGTTTTAAATATTGATGCAAGTAAAACTCTCAGATTTCAATCATTGACAATGATTAGAGAAATTTTATTTAAGAGATTAAAAAAAAATCACTTCTCCCTTTTTCCAGCTTGCTAGTTCCGTGCATATGGCAACACTTTGTACATGATCAGTTTTACGATAATATTATTGGGCCGTAACTTTCCTTAGGTCTTGAAACATCCCAGATGTAAACCACATACAGTAGAAAAGATGACATTGAAACTAAAAGTGAAAAGACAGTAAGCAGCATTCAAGAAGGCACAGAAAGTAGAAACATTGGTGGACTGTGCTTTTTCTTTTCCATGTGAGAGGGATAGGAGCTAGTGCTCCATGTTGTTGGAAGTATGTTTCTAGTAAAAAATTCCAACCTGCCTAGCATGAGGACTGTTAGCTAAAATAGAGTTGGACTGGGGTAATGGTTGCCACAGGAGCATAGTGTCAGTTGGTAATACTTAAAGAGTTGGAGCAGAGAAGAGCAAGGTTCCTCAATCCCTCCCCAATGAGACTGGCAAGTGGAAGAGGAAAACATTTGGAGGAAAGAAAGAAACTAGGAATAAAAAAAAAAACTTCTGAAATGTTTTTAAAAGAAATTTACAACAAAAAAAAAATTATCCAAGACTACAACAGAAGGTGGGATCTCCCTGCATGTCATTTTTTTTTCCTGAAGAATATTTTCAAAAGATTAAAACTGACAGTATTCTTTTCATAGGCCTTATTTTTATACTAGTCATAGAAGACTGAAGAGCAGAATGCATTTGGGTGCAGATATCATGTGAGAGAGAGAATGCTGTTATAATGGTGTGGATTTATAGGCCACCAAATCAGGAAAAGGAAGTAGAGGAAGTATTCCTCAAGGAGGTAATACATCTATCCAAAAGCTATGGGATGGTACTGATGGGAAACTTCAGTTTTACGGACATCTGATGGAAGAACAATATAGCCAAACATAAAATGTAGAACTGGTTCCCAACATATGTGGAGGACAACTTTTGGTTCTAGAGGGCTGAGAATACAACTAGGGGATCATCTATCTTGAATCTTGTCCTGACTAATAGGGAAGAACTGGTGGAGGATGTGAAGGTGATGGGCAATTTGGGAGGAAGTGATCATGCTATGATAGAATGCCAGATCCTGAGAAAGGGAAAGTATGAGGTCAGCAGAATTAGGACACTAGATTTCAAAAAGGCGGATTTCATCCAACTCAAGAGTTAATAGATGTGGCACCATGGAAAGACAGACTGAAGGACACAAGCACCCAAGAGGGCTCAGAGCTTGTAAAGGGCACAAAATTGGAAGCTCAATAGGAAATATTTCTGACATGATGAAAGCACAAGAAAAATTATAAAAGACCAATGTGGCTGCACAAGGAACTTCTGAAATGCCTCAAATGCTAAAGGAAAGTATACAGGCAATGGAAAAATGAGCAGGTTATGAAGGAAGCTTACCAGGAAGTAGCAAGAATATGAAGGAACAAAATCAAAAAGAAAAAGATTAAGAAGGAGCTGTACCTAACCAGTAGCAGTAGCCTAATACTACTGTGCAGTAGCATCACATCATGGCTGATGCCATGCAACACTACTGCTCAGTAGTATCAGGCTACTGCACAGTCAGCGTCCCATGTCGACAAAGCCACTAATGAGGATATAATAATGCTGCTCCTACAATACTGCAGTGAACAACCCGTGATGATTTTTTATTATATTTGCATCAATTAGTTAGTTATTGCTACTATGTCAGGAAGATTCTGGAGGTAGATCTTTATCTGGAAGGTCCCAATGATATAGGAAAACTTGGAATTAATACCAGTTTCCCGAGACTGAAGGTATGAAGAAACAGACATTATATAATGTTATATGACTGCAAAGAGTGTCCATCCAAAATATGCTCATGGGAACAAGTATAGGTTGTTACCTGTTCTGTTGTGATTAAAGGGGGGATGTATTCTTTTTCAGTATTATCACTGATTTTTAGTCTATTTCTACTTCTTACTGAAGAAAAGAAGTAATCAACGCCTTTTTCATATTGGTTTTAAAATGCTATTTTGGCTTGAGAGCAAAGTGTCTGTGTCCGTTTCCCCCTGATTCATTGACTCTCCTCTAAATTTGATGACGTTCTATAAAGCACCACTTGTACTGTCTATCAGAGAAACATACAAAAATTAAAATGTGCTTCAAGCATGCTGCCTGGTTTTCTATCTTAATGAAATAAGAAAGTGGGAGCCACTGAAATTAATTATTCCATCAGGATTATTGTGCATCTCATGGCTCTGAATATCAATAGATTTAAGATCAATAAGCTTTTACCATTTATAGCCCCTGAAATCTATATCCAAATCTCAGAAAATCTGCATGTTATACTGCAGAATAAAATTGCTCAATAAGCAACATGCTGAGCTGTAGCAAGTATTTGGGAAGCAGAGAAAAAAAAAGCCAAGCTAAGTCCCTGATATCATGAGATATTTTTAAAAAAATCACTAAAAAGGAAGGAGTGTGAGCCTTTATATGCAGGAGACCCAAGTCACTTATTTCTATTTTCAGGATAGGCCAGAAGTTGCAGCTGAAATCAGGAAGGTGTACTAAAAGGTGTACAAACACCTTTTTAGAGACAGTCTCTGACCTCAAGATTTTATCATCTTAAATAGATTATAAAGAAAAAGGATGGGAGGAGACAAAGATAAACAGTTGTGAAGTGAGTTTCCCTAGTCACAGAGCTGCACGTGACAGAATAGGGAATCTAATCTATGCCTCCTGAGGCCAAGTCCAATAATTTACTCTTTGACCAAAATGTTAAACTTTTATTGAGAACTTTTGGCTATATCCACAACAGGTTTTACATGCCTAAGTCTGAACCTGAGATTCTTAGAATTCCCCCCTTGGCTACTGTCTAATTCTGGAGGCATCTAAAATAAGGAGATACCTCAGTGTTTGATGTTAAAGTTCCCTAAGAGCTTAAAAGTCTACTTCTAAGCATGTGTGCAACTTTCCTAAACCATAACAATGCTGATCAGTGTCGTATCTCAGGCCTAGCTCCATTATGATCAACAGATTAAGATTTTCTCTGCCTTTATTTCAGGAGCAACCAGACAGGTAACAAAGAAGCAGCAGGAAAGCAGTCCTAATAAGTGATGTACACTTATACATGTGCAGGGAAGCTGCTCTGATGCACTGTAATTACAGCATGTTGGAGCAGACTCGATTAATTGAGTCTGCTGGAGCATGGCGATTACCCTGCACTTAAAAATGGTAGTGAGAATACTTGAACTAAAGTGTGTTGAGTGAGCTTTAGTTCAAATACCCCCACCACCATTTTTAAGCATGGGGATGCTGATACATGACATGTGGTGGCACTTTAATTAGAGTGGTGCTCGGAGCTGCTCTGATTAACACACTGCCTCTCCCCCACCCCCAGAGCATGTATAAAAATGCCCACTATGTACAAAATGCATCATCTGATCCATTTTTTTCCAAACAAGGCAGAAACAGGCATTAGTAACTTCCCTCCACCCTTAATTCAAGAGCTCAGTGGTTAAAGCTCAGCCCCAAGAAGTAGAAGACCTAGATTTAATTCCCTTCTCTGTTTGAGAAGCCTGAAAACCCTGTCTTCTGTATCCCAGGAGCAGGGCCAGCCCATCCTATACTGCGAAACCTGCAGCCCCAAGGGGCCCCGCAGCTAGGGGGCCCCTGCGCATAGGCAGTGAATGCCTGGGCAAAGTGAGCAGTTGCCCTGGGCCCTTCAGGACATCAGGGGCCCAGGAGGGAGAGGCAGGCAGCCCGGCATGCATATACTGCATGCACATGCAGGCTGGCCCCAAGCATTCTGCTGGCAGAGAGTGGGGAGCAGAGCGGAGGTGCAGGCTGGAGGCTTGTCCCGAGAAGGGGGCAAGTGGGAGGAGGGGGCTTCAGGCTGGTAGCAGGCATGGTGATTGGTTGCTGTAGGTCACATGCTCCAGCAAGCCTGGTAGAGACAGAGAGAGTGTGTGGGTAAGTGAGAGAGAGTGGGAGCTGCTTGGGGGTCTGCGGGTTGGGACTGCTTGGGGGTCTGGGGTGGGGGACAGAGATGCCTGAGTCAGGGAGGAGGTGCTAGCAGGCAATTTGTGGAGGGGGGGGAAGGGTCAGCTCCCTGTTGATGC
>NW_005841932.1:1707463-1712843 GCF_000455745.1 Alligator sinensis
GGGGGGGCATGTGCCCCCCAGATTTGTGCAGGAGGCAGAAGCAGGCTGTGGCTCTTTTCTCAGGTCTATGCCTGCTGCCTTTGCTTGGGCCCTGGGTCCCATCCCTGCCCTGCCTGGCAAGGTGCAGGGTCCCTGGTGCAAAAGCAACAGTACAGAGAGACCCCAAAAATACTAATCCAAGCAGTTAGGCAAAATATTTTAAAAGTTCTGTATCTGAAGCTAGACTTCTAAGTGAATGGGGTGGTTAGCGAACTTGAAAAAACTTCAGGCCACTTACCTAGATACCCAAACCCTTTAAAGCCTAGCTTTAGGGCTACATGTTTTTAAAAAGGGTATGTCTGCAATTATTTTTAACACAGAACCTAGCTTCAAATATGAAATGCAAAAATCTACAACTCTTGGTTCAGAAATGATATCTTTTACTAGACCAACTAGGAAATTGCAAAAAAAATCTCTTTTTCTGCAGACTTTCAGGCTCAATGGCCCTTCATCAGGATCTGGGGAAATTAAAGATGGTCAGAAGTCTCCATAGGTAGGAAATCAACTTAATTTTTGCACAGAGGGAGCTGGAGATGGAACTAAGAGTTCTAGATTTTTGCATTGCTTTTTGTCTCAGACCAACATGGCTACCAAACACACCCCTGAAACATGGAAGATGCCAAATTTTAGCTGATTTTGGATTTTAAACTTCATTGCAGAACAACAAGAATGATTTTTTTAAAACTTTCCTGCTTGCCATTGAACACCTCTAGGAAAAGAATCCTCCCTGATCTGCACAACAAAGAGCAACTCAGAACAACTCAGAGACACAAAGGTCCTTCCTTTGAGCCTGAAAGCTTGCAGAAAAATAATTTTTTTGTGATTTCCTAGTTGGTCTAATAAAAGGTTTAATCTCTGAATCATGAATTCTAGATTTTTGCATTTCTTTTTGTCTCAGAACAACACAGCTATCAAAGACATCCCTAGCTTCAGATATGGAGCTTTTAAAATAATTTGCCCAACTGCTTGGACTAGTATTTTCTTGGGTCTCTCTGCACTGTTGCCTTTGCTCTGGGGAATCTGCACCCTGCTCAAGAGGGCGGCAGGGAGGAGATGCAGGACCCTGGCAAAGGCTCTAATCCCCATACATATACCCACAGCCCCCCACACCTTCACAAACAGAGAGGATGTGGGCGTCCAAAAGCTTTCAAATAACACCTTTTTGCAACTATTTAGTTGGTCTAATAAAAGATATCACATCTGCCCAAAGACTCCAGCTACAGGTCAACATCCCCATCCCTCCACCTTCCTGGATCATCCAGGAAGAGCACAAAGCAGCTGAAAGATGCCCTCTTTGCCTGAACAAGGGTGTTTGTACCCAAAAGCTTGTGAAAACCAATTTTTCCAACTATTTTAGTTGGTCTTATAAAAAAAATAGCTTGTAGTGGTGGTTTTACCAGTCTGACTGCATTTGCTGTGTACTGAGCTACAAGGAATGGAGCCTGGCTTCTGGCCAGTTTCATTCTTCTTTCAGGATGGCTTATCCCAAAAGTCAATATGCAAGAATGCCAGTCAATGAAAATGCCATGAGACAATGGGTGAGAAACAGGTAGGGGGGAAGCGGGGGAATGTAGCTGGCATCTTTGGGTAGATGTGATATCTTTTATTATATCAATTAAACAGTTGCAAAAAATGTGTTATTTGCAAGCTTTTGGACACCCACATCCTCTCTCAGGCAAACAAGTAAATTAAAAATGGTGAGAGATAGGAAAGATGGTCAGACATTCCTCAGGTGTGAAAAAAACTGTCTTTAGAAATCCGTTCTACGGGAATGCAAATTTAGGAGGGCTCCAGGGAACAGCAGGTTGTTTACTTGTAGGTATCAGACACCAACTATATTGGAGGGGAGGCATAAAATCAGTGCAATATTGCCAACCCCACCCTGTCAAAAGTCATAAGACAAGCTGTTAAAAATCAAGAGATTTGGTATGTAAATCATGAGAGGCTATTTTTGAAATCTGTGTGGGGGGGGGCAAGTATTTGTGAAGGTGTGGGGAGCTCTGGGTGTGTGTGTGGAGTTTGGAGCCTGGGGTAGGGTCGTCCCTGCACACCGTGGCAGGATGTGAGGTACTGTGTCAGTGCGTGTGCATATGTGAGTGTGCATGCATATGTCTATGTTCATGGCAGGGAGAGTATGTTTATGTCTGTGTGTCCATGTGCAGAGAGTGAGTGAGAGTAATGTACGCTTATCTGTGTGCATGCCTGTGTGTGTGTGTCTCTGTGTGTGTATGTTTGGCCATAGTGGGATGGCAGGGGGGAGGGCAGGGAGCAGGGAGAAGAGGCGGCCCTCCCCACCCCCAGCCTGGCACAGTCCCCACTGCCTCCCATGCTAGCATCAGGAGGGGGAGGTGCCCTGCCCGCCCCCACTCCTGCAGCCCCAGCTCCTGTAGGGGGAGGGGCAATTTTGTGTTTGTCCAGGGCCCCAGTAAACATTAATCTGCCTCTACCCCTGCCCCTGCATCCGGCTATTGCTCCTGCTGATGGCTTCATATCCAGCCGCTCACCACCCAGCTCCTCTCCCTCCTCCTCCCTGACCCCAGCTTCTTTGGGGCAAGGGGCCCAAAAAATATTTCATGCAGGGGGCCCCAAATAATTGTGGGCTAGCCCTGCCCAGGAGAGTGATTTATCCATAATCTCAGAGGATGTTCTAAGAATGAAGACACTCAGTCCCTCCCCTGGATACTGTTTCCATTTGGGTAGAATAATTAAACTATCATTGGTCTGAAGACAGGGAGAGAATATTAGCACAATGTCACGTGTTATACTTAGAACATGTTAACTGCCCCTAAAACATGAGCATCTACACGTTAGGCAGTAGAACACATGCTATATCTCCAGATTTTAACTAATACTTGTTCAGTTATCAAAAGACTGCACCATGGAGGTAATATGAGCTTAAGGTTCTGGTGCAGTGTGGGATTGTCATTCCCAGACCTGGCATTACACCATAACCAATTAAAGACTCTTGTTCAGTGCTGGGGATGAGATAATCAGCTGATGTTGTTCCCAGCCCTGGCACTGCATTGGAGCCGATTCAGGACTTTCAGGAACAGCAATCCGGCTATCCTCAGAGATCCAGTGCAAGGTGTGGATCCAGGAGCAGGAGCAGCATCTTCTTCCAGGTTCAGTTTACCATCCCTTCCTCTCTACCTGCTAGCAGCAGCAGAGACCCAGCTTGCCCCGGGTGCCAGGATCAGGTGTTCCTAGGTTGGGCAGTGCTGGGCACAAGCTCCAGGCATGGGGTTGCACATCCTCATGGATGAACATGTGAGCTTCTGTGCCCAATCGCAGGGTCAGTAGTGGGAAGGGTTGGGGGTGGGGGGAGGGGAGTCCTAGGGTCCCAGGGTTAGTGCTAATAAGGGTGTCTTCAGTCCTATCAAGGGCAGGCTGAGATTGTAGTAAGCATTACCGTAACACAGCTCAGAACACTTTTTAACTTTGTATATCTGTAATGCTTCCTATGATCTAAAAAAAACACATGCCAAGGCCCTAAACTCTCTAGTCTGGTAGCTCCCCTCCTCAGGGGAATGTAAAATAAAGTGTCATTCTCTCTCTTTCTCTTGCTTTGCCCCAATGACTATTTTATTATTTCAGTCCATGAAAAAGAATGTCAACCTGAGGGAGAGAGTTAGCAGCAGCTGTAAAATGCAAAGTAATAAATGAGGAAAGAAATACGACTTTAGGTGCTACCTAGCAAATTGTTGAGTTCTTTGCCATAGAAATGTAAAGAATCAAGCACGGCAGGTGAATTTTTCAAAAAGGGCTAGTTACTTTTCTGAATATTAATAGCTTTTGGAATTATGCAGGGTATGAACTGCTGTTTCCACTCACTTTTTGAGGGAGAAAAATAATTGGCAAGCAGTCTAGTCAATCATTATTCTGTTTCATATATATTACAACATAATTATCTAGGTGCATTATGTATTTGCTGTTGTTGTTTTGTTCTATTTTTTGACCGTTCTGTCTGAAGTGATAGCTTTAGGTTACTGTACTGTCAGACTCAGGCTGTTCCTCAAAGTGCTTGATCCAGGCCTGGTCTTCAGTGTAATTTGTATGGTAATATTTCTTCTTCAAGGCTTATCTTCACTGCAGAGTTAATTTGAGTGTCATTCCTAATTTGAGCTGTGTTCACACACAAAAATCCTAAATCAAAGTTGGTAGCCCTGCTGACTGTTGTTGACTGGTCCATTAGGGTGCACAGCTCAAATTAGTAAACCTCTTCATCCACTAATTCAGTCACTCTGTGCTACTAGTACAATCACTCTGTGCATGTTCAGTATTATTTTAGAGAGTGGACATTCTCACTTGTGCAAAGCTAGTTCGGTATGAATTAACTTGAATGACAATAGTTAAATGAATCCTGCAATGGAGGCACAGAACAGAAGCATGAGAGCCAGGGAGCTATTGTGTTTGTGTATCCAGAATTCCTAATAGGAATTGCTCATATTACCTAAATCCTGTCTCATCTTCTCTTAAAGAAAAGTATAGCTCTTCTTAAAAGGGTGCTAGGATCCTAATACTGATTCTGTACAAATCCATCTTAGGATTTTGGTTTTCTTTTTTTACATTTGAGTAGAAGGGAGGAACGGAACTCTCACTTCATTACCCTTAATAACCTATGTATGAGTAGATATACAAGGTAATCCTTTATTCCCCGACACCATGCCATGTTAAATTTAAACAAAACACCATTCTGCATACTATCCATGTTAGTAAAATTGAGTTTACCCATGCTGGTAAAATTGCATTTACCCATCACATAGAACTGTGCCAGGAAAATTCTTCAATTTGATTTTAAAGAACCCTAAATAGACTAATCTGAATATTGAAAAGGGATCAGTCCATATAAGTGATCATTAAGCATGACAAAGTAGGGAACTAGATTAGCACTCAATTGGTGCTTTATACAACCACAGCAAAGAGGTCTGAAAAAGGCTCTATTAGCTTTCATTGTATTGTGCTTCTGTTGACCATTTACCTAAGTTTAAAAAAATACCATGCTGTGATGGACTGGGACCTTTTAAAAGACTGTATCTACAGACGTGTAATTTATTCAATTAAAAAAAATAGGCAACAGGTTGGAGGCTGTTTTTTCTTCCACAGCAACAGAGCAGTTAATGTTGTATTTAGAAGGATATTGTAATGTTGACAATTTTTTAAAAATCTCACTCATTTGAAAATGTCATGATATTTTTAGCTTTTTAAAACTGTAAACTTTTGTTTATGTTTTCTTGTCAGTATATGGTCTGTTCTTTGGAATGGGCCAAAAATCACCATAAGCAAAGATTTATATTTCTACCTCTTCTGTAGCACTCCATTCTCTTTATGCACACTCATTCCT
>NW_005841932.1:1712874-1733437 GCF_000455745.1 Alligator sinensis
TGTTCCCAGTGGTAGTCCTCCTCTTCTCAAGCCCAGGAAAGGTCAAGTACTATCAACAAAACAGGAAAATTGACTATAAACAAGTGCTGTCAAATACACAGAGTAAACACATGGAAACACATATACGCTTTTCCCTAAGTCACTTAAAAAAATTGTACCCAGTCTTGTTTCAATTAAACCTTCATTTTTTCCTGGCTGAAATGTAATTTTCAAGATTACAGTATCATCTTTTCTTTACATTTTCCAAGCATTCCTTAAACTACAAGTTCCATTCAACTCATCCAGGCAAATATTTGTTATCATCATTCTAATAAATCATTGTCCAAATTCTTTGAGAGGTGTTTAAAACAAATATATATTTTCCTAGACCTGTGAATACAAGCTGAATATATTTATTTATTAGGTGGAAGGCTGCATCCAGTAATGAGCTAGCTCCATCTGCTTCAGGCTCGAGCAGACTTATGGATGTCATTTGTGACAGCTTAATTCTGTGTGCTGATTACTTTAGAATTTTGCAGCAGTGCATTTTCATCCTTCCATTTTCCTTAATAAGGCTGATAGAATTTGTAATTACTGATGGGCTCTGCCTACTTTGTTTTCTATATAATGAGCTGAGCCAATACTGAAACTTAAAAACAGAAAGAGTTAGCATATCAATACAAAGGGATGAGTGTTTATAGATGATTTCATTTGCTCTGATTTTTATTTTATCTCCCCATCATTTTGTGGGGACCAGCACTCTTCTGCCAGTTACTGCTTCAAAACGGATGACCTTTGAAGCTGTGAACATCATCCTTTGGCTGACCAGACATGATGTTAATATAATTAACAAATGAAGCAGGAATTTGGATGGGAGCATCGCAGCTCTAAAATGCAAAATTCTGTCAGGTGATATATTTGCAGGTTCTCTGTATTTCTGAGACAACCAGCCATGTCTTTGAATGAGGAATTTCTTTCAGAAAAGTAGCTGTCTCAGGTTAGACCCATAGAAAAGGTAGATCTGAATCTAGACCAATAGAAATGTATGTGAGAAATAGAACTAAGGTCACAGAACTGGCTCCAAAACTAGCTCTGATTGGCTTTAAATCTCAGCAATGCAGCCATAGAAGATTAAGTACCAAATCCTATTGCATAATTCTTTACCAGCATTACCTTATCATTCTATTAATTCCTGGTATGGGAGATAATTTAAAATGAATTCCTTTTTCAGCTGGTGTGCAAATACCAGAAAAAAAGAAACGATGACCTTGAAAGTCATGGTAGTGATTCAGGACAAATTAAAAAAGCATTCTCATTACTTTCTATCTGGAACCAAATATGATGGGATTTCAAGATTGTTGTTTGGAAAATACAAAAAAATGCAATCATGCTTTACACACATTCATATAGTTTTAAATAAAAATGAATTGTGATTATTCTGAAGAAATGCATATTTTAATAGAAGATTGTGTTTTTTTCTTTGGGTTATATGACCTATGTTATTGAATTCTGGAAAAGGTACTGAAATTCTTTATTAAAATATTTAGGGTTGTCATAAGGAAAATAAATTTTGATTTTTTTGTATTGAATTTCATGCTTTTTCCTATTTAGAAATTGGCAATTACCAATTGACTGGGTTAAAAAGTAAGAGAATTGTTGTAATTTTTAAATGTAAATTCTGAGTCTGATGACAGTTCTCTGTAGGCAGTAAAATCTTAAGATTGAATTTGTCAAGGCATTAGTTAGTTGCAGTGTCATTTATTTTAATAAATAAGGGTATTAGTATTTAGCCACATATTTGCTTTTTCTTGATGACTTTTTCCAGTTGAACTTTTCCCAAAACAAGTTTTGAACATACAAATGATCTTGGAGGAAGAGTTTAATGTCCACCTATTATGTTCACATATTCAGGAAATTGACCATAATGAATATTTTTTAATTAATTCCTGCAAAGATGTAATTAGCTTTGCTACCATAAGCCATTCCATTGATTTGGATTTTGATGGAATGATTCATGGTATCAAAAGTGAAGCACATAGTTAAATCTGTCTATCTTAGACATTTATATGGCAGCAACTACCCTTCTATTTGAGTACAAAATCTTGTATGTATTCACTTGCTCAACCCTTTAAGGTATGAAAGTATTGTTTTCACCAGCAAAGATATGGCCAGATCCTAAAAGGTATTTAGGCACATAAACTTCTATTAAAGTTAATGGAATTAGGCATCAAAATACCTTTTGAGGATTCTGGCCTAACAGCCTTGACCAAATTAAAAAAACAAAACAAAAACACCCCCCGCCCCCCCCAAATAAATTAAAAAATACAGCACTATAAGGAATTGGACCTGAATCCCACATTTCCTACCAATGAACTCATCCCCTCTCTCTAAAAGATTACAGCTTCTTTTGTAATCACATTTATGTTTCTATATTTAAAATGCAGAAAACAAATTGCATGCAGTTTGGCACTAATGTGGGTATTGAAAAACATTCCGTGAATTTTCACTTTAACCATTGTCATTGATAAATGGAAAGTCTCTGGTGCCTTAAGCATACATAGGTGTTAAAAAAGAAGTTTTTGTGATAACATTCCACTATGTGATGGTGTTCTATGTTCTATAGACAGATTTTTGAAGGAGGATATGCACTGGGCCAAAGTAGGGCATACCTGGCAACTGAGAATAGTCAGGGAAAGTTGTGTTTTCCTTATGTTATTATTAGGGTTGTCTTTGACTGGAATGAAACTCTGCAGAAAGGAATTGCATTAGGTAATGTTCACATTTGCCGTCTGCCTACTTATGGTTATGTAACAAAAATAAAGATTGGAATCTGAAATGGACATGGAAATGGAAATGACACGAAAAGGAAAACTTGAAATGACAACACTACATTTTATGCAATGTTCCATCAAGTACAGCTTGCTATTACCTTTCATTGTGTTACCTTGCCACACTCTAAGAATGTATCACTTCCTTCATTTAAGAATACTTATCTAAGTGGGAGACAAATTCTGCAAAATATCTTAAATTTCAATGAGTTTTCAAGAGCAGGAGTAACCAGATTGTGGCTGAGAAAAGTAATATGTTTTTCATTATAAAGGAAAGATGCTTAAATGATGGTATGGTGGTCCTTTTTATTAAAATGAACTACTCTTTATTTTTTTTTCCTTTATTGCAAATACAGATTACATCTTACAAGGCAAACATTTTATAAATAAAAACTGTAACTAGAAATATAGCAGTTCAACTAGGTATAATGTATATGTAAATAAAAACAAAGAATTAGAAAAAAAAGATTTTCTTATTTGTGTGCCTGAGTTAAATACAACAATTAGGTTTCATTTGGGCCTCAGTTGTCATCATTTTAGCATTTATTAATCCATAAACTTTAGGTCTCAATGCCCATCAGGGATATATAACACAAATGCTTTTATATTAGATGTGATAATAAATAACTATAGCTGGCTGGAAAAGCTAACTTGAAAAATAGAAAAAACATTCCCCATTTCTGTTGAAATATTTCAAAATCAGAAGGTTCCTGTAGTAATAATAATGGTTCTTTACAGCATTTTCTCTTGATATCACTGCTCATACATTTTAAGTGAAGCGGCACACAGGAAAGACACTGGATTGCCAACCCTGAAAAAGAAAGGCCTTTTTTTATGCAGTATAACCTGGGCAGTGACAGGGCAAGCTTTCTGTCCTCAGGCAGCCAATATGTCTGAATTCTGTTATGAGAGGCCTGTGCCTGGAGCTGAAATGGAAGTTCAGGCTCTAGGTTTATTCACATCTTTGTCTCTCTGACAAGATACCAGCAAACATAAAAAGTTGTGTAATTTAAAAACTTCTGCTTGCTAGTGCAGCAATTTATGATTGCATATTCATACATGCACTTGTTATCGTTACCTAATTAATCGGAAGTTACCATTATGTTCACAACTGTGAAACCAAATCCCACACTGCTATGAGAGCTCCATAGAAGTACTGTAAATAGTTTGGTTAGAAATAATTAAAGCACATTTATATTTACCTCCCTCTGTATTTGTAAATTATATACTGTCTAGCTCCTTAGGCCCTTTCATGACATAATTTTTCCCCTTTTTTAAAAATATAGTTTAAAATGAAATTCTTAAGAAGCCATGTGACATTTAACTTGAGTTCAGTGAGTGATATTAAATGACAAAAACAAACTCTGTACCAGTATTACAGAATATATTGGAATATGCTGGATATATAATTAGCAGACAGTAATAGCCAGGAGCCTGCAAACACTGTTGTATCTGTATTGTAAAAGATGCTGTGTAAAATCATAATACAATATGATTCCTGCTCTGAAGAATTTAAATGCAAGTCCTTGAGTCACCATTCTGATTCACAAAGGCAAATTTCTTAGCCCTGCATGAAGCCCGTTAAAATAATCGTTGCTCTCCATGCACTCAGAAACTATGGTGATGAGAGTGGGAATAGAGTAGAACAGAAAAAGAATGCTCTCCCTGTCTGCAAATAAACAAAGGATTTCATTCTCCCGCATTGTCATTATAGCACCTCAGAATCCTAAGTGCACTTGTTTAAAAAGATTAACCATATTTTCAAATTTTATTGCAGAGCTATAAGATAGCGGACTGACTTTTTTTTTTTTTTACTGAAACAAGTCTTCCTCCTGGAATTTGATGTCATCGGTGTCTCAATCTCCACTTTCCTCAAATATTCTCTCCCTCTCTTTTTTTCATTCACTCTGCATAATGAAAAGCACATGTATTAGGAGATGACAATGGTGCTTCATAGCCAAGTCTCCACTCAAGCTAACCAATCCTTGAATCTTATTATGTGCATTGTACAACACTGAGGCATTGAATTCATGCCAGTCAATAAGACTATTATCTGCAATACCACAGGTGGAACTAAATGCCTTTGCAGAAAGCTCTTAAAAATGCAGAAGAGGTTTTTTTTGTATGTTGGGAAATACTGGATGCAGTCAAGGTTCTCTTTCTGATATAATTAATGGTGAACATATAATTGCATGAACTTACTTTTTTCTACTGGGCAGATATTTTTGTGAAAGTCTTAAAATAAACACAATTTCTTCTTACAGTTATGTGCATATTCTTCAGAAGATATCATTATTCAATCATACTGTCTTGAATAAAGAAGCATTGCAATGTCTGTACTAGCTTGTTTCCTAAGGAAACTTCCAGATATATCTTTATTTAAAAAGAACTAGGGCTACATCTTCAAAGCCAGTGTACTGCATATGTACTAAAGCAAATCCATTGAAATGAATGGAGCAATGACAGTATACAGTATCTACAACTACTATTCATTAGGATGTAAGCAAGAATGTCAGAAACAAAACATTGTGAGGCATGCATTTGTCATTTTTATGTGTTTTTTCCCCCTACCTTACTCATTTGACTCTGTCCCTAAACCAAAAGTTGCTCATTTTGTTCTTAGACCCTTCATAGATCATTAAAATAAATTTTCCCTCACCAAAGCTTTTCCCAAACTAGCAGTATACTAGGTGGCAGGATCAGATGGTGAAAGGGCTGGCTGGGGCACAAGGATGCTGAAAGTGGAGAGTCATGTGGCTAGGCAGCAGACAGGAGTGTGGTCCCTGGCTGGCTAGGCTGACTGAGCACAATTTATGCCTGCAGTCAGCTTCTACATGTACACTCAATCACAATAAATTATCCTGCCGTAAGATAGCACTGTCCCTGACAGTACTGTTTTACAGAGATGTCAGTTAGTTTACTGTAGCCTAATAGCATCACATGTGTAGATGGTGACATTTTATTGTACAGATAATTAGTCTACTTCACAGTTAAGCACATGTGTAGACATGGCCACTAAGAGCTGCATACCATTTGAATAGCTAGAAAATTCAAACACAGAAGATGCTAGGTTTGAGTAGGGGGCATTGTCCCAACCCAGGCATACAGGGCAGGGTCTGGGGAGCTTGTTCTCCAACCAGCTTCTTAAGCTTGGGGTTAGGGGGGAACACACTGGGAAACTTGTCCATTCCCTGCCCCTCCCCTCCCCTCCCCTCCAGCTCCCCATTCATGGAGTGAAGGGGGGAACAAGCTCCCAAGCCTGTTCTCCACCACCCCCCTCCAGATCCATGCTTACAAAGCTGGGTGAAGAACAAGCTCCCCAGCCCCCACAAGCAGGGAGCTCCCAGAACTGGCTCTGCAACTGTGGGGCTGCTGCTACTTGGTGGTTATCTCCCACCCTGAGCTCCATGACCATGGGGCTCAGGCTGAGAGATCAGGATCTCCCAGGCCCCACTCCACAATCCATCTGGGAGCAGGGGACTTGGAGCTCCCTGCTGCCCCAGCAGCAGGACATAGTCCCCATCCAGGTTTTTGTGGCAGAACCACCCAAGCAGCAGGCAGTTCCTATCCCCTGGTGGATGGCTGATCAGGATCAGATTTGCTCCTGGTCAGGAGTGTACATTAGCATCATGGCACCGTTACTAACACTGAGATTTGCTATTTCCATGTGCACATGTAGATATACATGTTTACTTTGCAGTAAACTGTTCTAATGTGAAGTTAAGCATCTTGTATGGACATGCCCATTGTGTAGTTTCTTCAGTCCATTTTTGTACTAGCTAAATGTGCAGTAACTTGCACTACTTGTTTTCAGCCCCCACTCTGCAATCATGAAGCAGGGGCTGGGAACAGACTGGGAGCTTGTTCCCAGCCCCCACTCTGTGATTGCAATCACAATTATGATCATGGAGCATGGGGCTAGGAGCTACCTGCATGGGGACAGTTCCCCTCCCAGACTGGAGCTGGCTGAGATCTACCTTTAACCGGGAAAGTTCCCAGCCAGCCCCAGTCTGTGTGTGGAAGCATGTGCAGTCTGGAGGTGTCTGGGGACTGTTTTCTTTAGGGCAGTCCCCAGCCAGCTCCAGGCTGAACATGCAGACTTCCCCACGCAGCCTGGGGCTGACCAGAAATTGGCTCGGTCAGGGGCAGGTGCCAGCCCCATGCTCGAATCTGTTTATAGGGGCATCTAGCAGTGAGCTAGCTACTATACATTTTCCCCATCCCAGCAGCAGGCAGCCCCCCAGGGCCAGGAGACAGCTGTCTTCTGACCCAGGGCTCCCTGGCAGCCCCTGGACTAGCACCAGGGGGAGCCTGGAGCTCCCCCTGGTAATGGCAGGGCCCATTGCAGGGTTGCAGGGAATTGGGTGCAAATCTGCTTCCTAATCCTCACATGTGTAGACACTTACCCAAAAATCCTTACTCTGCAGGATCTTACTGCACAGTAAATCTAGGCTGGAGTAAATACATGCATATCAGTGCAACGTCTACACTTGATACTTACTGCATTGTAGTCTAATAACACTGCACAGTAGTGTACTGGTGAAAAACCATGCTAATATGCTACTGCACAGTGTTATTAGGCTACTATACAGTAAGCACCACAAAAAAATGCGTGCTGGTGCTACTGCACAGTAGTGCAAGTTACTGCACATTTAGCTAGTACTTAATTACTAAGGAAAATAAGGAAGTACTAACTTAAACACACAGTAACTACTGCACATTATTGGACATGTAGATGTGCCCAGTAAAAATGTAATCGTCTGTGGAGAGGTAGGAGGTCATTCCAGTTGTTGAAAAAGGAGTTACCAAAAAAAGGTCCATATACAATTGAATAATAACACAAACTTCTAGAAGCTTAGCCTCTGAACTTCCACATTCTTTGACATTTGTCCATTCTCAATTATGGAATGTATTAAAGGAATTAATCATAAAGTAAGCAAGAAAAGAGTCATCCCTATTATAACTAATGAAACAGAAGAGTTATCCAGTTATTATAATCCTACATAGAGTTACATGACAATTACCATTTACCTCTTAGTTATTGAGCCGATAAAGTGTAATTACATCTATTTCAAAGAAACATTTTATTTTCATGACAAGGTAAATAGTACAATAGTATGAACACAGCGTGATTTATTGCTAAACTGGGCTCTTTCAGTATCCATCCCATCTCAGCTAGCAGTAGCAAGCATGTCCAGCTCTGTAACTATCTGTGGTAAAGCTGCTGGTTTGTGATATGACAGAAAAGAGTATAATGCCAGAACACATTACAATACGATTGGTTGCACACCTATTTAGTTTTCCTGGGTGAATAATGAAATGCTCAAGTTCAATGTGTTGAGGAAGGCAAATACTAATTTCTGTTACTGTCAATAATGAAGAATGAAAGCAAAAGCTCAGCCTTGCAATTTGAAAGCTTGGCTGAAGAGTGCTGCTTAAAAAGAAAATAAGCAATAATTCCAGTTCCTTTTTCAGAACATACTCTTCATTGAAAGTCAGGGTATGTTGTGTTTATTTATAATATTAACTAACGGTATACTCTATTTAATTTCATTTCTATTTCCAATGTCACTTGACTCTATATAGCCCTTTATTAGTACAAACTTCCATTGTCCACACTTAGGCTAGATACAGGCACTAAAAAAGCCCGAAGCAGAATTGATCTAAGTTACGTGGTTTTAGGCAAGTGACATAGTTTAGATAGGTAGTGAATAGAACATACATTTGCCCTATTGTGGAGGGGAGGGGAGAATAAATCTTAGACCGCATTCTACCAGCCTATGTGTGATGAATTTCAGGTCTGTTACAGGTATGTACCAGTTTCCAATCACTTATACTATTAAAAATATAATGTCTGTACCTGGCCATAATTTCTACATTAACTTCAATATAACGTGCCTAGTTTATTCTCAGAAAAAACTGAATACTGCTGTCCAATGCAATCTTCTGCAGGCCCAATTACACACATATAGCAAGCCACCTTGATATATTTCTGTCTATACAAATTACCTTGCTAATTGTTGCTCAGGGCAAGAACTTGAGATATATAGTCAATTCTAAGACCTATATCAATAGAATATGGATAATTAATATTGGCAGGAGATACATGCTGCTTATACCATTCTCTCCTGATGTGCTTCATGTCAGTTATCCTTTGACCCTAAAAATGGAAAGCCTGAGGTTGTACCTGAACTCCAGTACCCTGCATGATGGAATGATGCACTTTTCCTAGTGTATTACAAAGTGAAAAGCTGTTTTCAGTATCTTCTGCATTTCTTTACTGAGTGCAGAGCTATGAAGAGATCAGCAAACAGCAGATTTAGGACAAATTTCTATTTTTAAAATGTACTCTAAGGAATAAAAATGTTCTGTTTGGTCCTCCTATAGAATTAAAAACTCAGAATGAGGTTAAAGAGAGGAGGTAAATATAAAAATGAACATCACTTGACTTTTAAATAAGAAGTACCTATTGTTCTGCATTCCATTTGATACCTGATAATACTGGATAAGCTCTGTTGCAGTCATTATAATACCATCTGGCTGACCGAGCATTTCATAGATTCATAGAATCTGAGTCCAGAAAAAGGCTATTAGCTCATCTAGTTTGACCTCCTATATATCACAGACCATTAAATTCCACACATTGCCTCCAATATTAAGGCCAGTAGCATACCTTTGATAAAGGCATGAAAGGCATCTCTACATGGCACAATGCAGTGCCCATGCAGACACACTGAGCCAGCTTTGAATATGCTAGCTTAATGCAGTCCTTCCACCATGTTAATTACCCTGCTGAGAAGTAGCATATATTAATCTGGGTGAAGCATTATACTAATGTGAATATAATGGGCACGTCTACACGAGATGCTGCATTGCCATAGCAACATGCTATGGTGATGTAGTGTTGGTAGGCACATATCTTAATGCCGCGGCGACGTCACCATAGCAATGTGCTCACTCACTATAGCACGTTGCTATGATGACATAGTGGTTAAAAATAACCGTGCGTCACTGGCATGACACAGTACAGGCTGTTACTCTGCCATCATTTAGTACTTCCATTTGGAAGTACTAAACAACGGCACTGTAGGGGCACATGTAGATGCACCCACTGTTTCCTGTACCTGGGCTGGCTTACACAACTAACTTGGACACCTCTCCATGGTACTGCAGTTTTTCATGCATACCTATCCATACCCTTGAGTTGAAGAAATTAATAAATGGGAATTTGCCAGCATGTTTGGTAGTTTGTTCTAATGGTTGATCACTCTTACTTTAAAAATAGGTGCCTACTTTTTATTTTAAATTTGACTGGTTTCATCTTCCATCAATTGATTCATTTTATGATTTCCTTTGCTAATGTAAAGAGCCCTTTGGCACCCAATGTTTTTCATCATGAAGGTATGTACTGACACACTGTAATCAAGCCACCTCTTAATCCTTGGGGGGCGGGGAGGGGGCGGGTTCGTAAGTTAAATGGAGTGAGTTCTTTATATCTGTTACTGTAAGGCAGTGCTTCAATAATTGTTTATGGCTCTTTTCTACATCTTTTCCAATATGTTAAAATCCTTTTGAAAAAAAATGTTTCCCAAAGCTTCATATAGTCTTCCAATAATGGTCTTAGGTATGCCGTATTCTGAGCTGCACTTACTTTACTCAGCACTCCCCTGTTTATTCATCCACAAATTGTATTAACCTTTTTTGCCACGAACTTCATACTGGAAGCTTATGTTTATCTACTGGTGTACTATTCCTCCCTAGATTCTCTTTCAGAATTGCTACTTTCCAGGATAGCTGTGTTTAAGCAGAGACATGGCCAAATTATATGTGATATACATTTAGGAAATAGAATGAGTATTAACACAGAGTGATGTATTTTAAAGTGTCATGACAGTACTTTGAATCAGAGAAATAAACTTTACCGGTACAACACAATAATGGACATGTGTGGTAAATGGAGTGTCTGTAATACATTTTAGATTAAATTTGTATATAGCTATTTTCCATTAAGTCTGGTCTCTGTGTCTATTACAACAACCCCTTAACTGCCATGGTGGCCTGTACATGTACTTAGGATTCAGGAGGGTTTTTTTCTACCTATTATCACTACCTATTATTAAAGATACATGGCATAGAAAGTCTAAAGCCAAATACAACCATGATACAACCATTTGTACAACTGAGCTACATCATAAGTCATTTAGGTGCTTTTTTCTTTCTCTCTTTCTTTTTTACACCTCTCTGCCATAGAATAACAAGGAGAAGCTTTAAAAAACCCCAATGCTTTACTGAATAAATTATTGCTTATGATTTTAATTGGTATGCATGGAAACCGGGATCAGCCCCTACCCAGAAGGATGCATTGCACCTAAACTGAAGGTTCTGACAACACTGTGCCTCCCAGCATTTATTCAAAAGTTAGCATTTCCCTTAGAAACAATCTAATTAACAAAAAGCAGGGCAGTTCATTCATAGCATCTGACAAAGTAGGCTGTAGGCGATAGTTAACTTGTGGAATGCATTGCCACAGGAGGTGGTAGAGGCAGATAGCATAGCCAGGTTCAGAAAGGGACTACATCAATTAATAGATAATCGATCTGTTAACCGCTATTGAACAACATGGATATTGTTTCCTCTGGCATTTCTAAACCAATAATGATGAATGCCAGGGAGGATATTGAAGAGAGGATAAATCACTTTAGATATTTCCTGTTCAATGCTCTCCATTTATAGCACCCACACCTGACACTGTCACAAGCAGGATGCTCTCCTAGATGTACCATTGGTCCAACCCAGTATGGCACTTCTTATGTCCTTAAAAATGCTATGAAAGTTCTGAATAAGTTAATCTATAAGGTGCTACCAGTCCTGTCTTCTATCTGACTCCAGACAAACAGAGCTAACTACCTCTCTCTAACAAAATATGATAAAGTACTAACAGTACTTTCATGCCTTTAACTACAAACCAAATGCCGTATTCTTAAATTCACACAAATGCTCACATACAAAAATCCACATTTCAATATGGCTCCTATACAGAATATTCTGAGTATGTAGCACCACAGGAAAGTGTATATCAGTTCAACAATCGCATACTTTTTTCATTACTGGTTTATTTTGGTTAAAAGAACAGTTCTGAAGATGGATATTCCCAGCAACAAGAGAAAAGGGATTCACTATGTTTGGTGCAATCTACATTGCTCAAATACCTGGCATTTTAAGGTTTTCATAAAAGTACTTGAATTTCATTGATAAGATTTTGTCCTTCTCTTCGGTTAGCCTGAACACACACGTGAAGTACATGTTATAAATTACAAAACATTAGTCTTGAGGCAATATGAAAAATGTTTAGTAAAACATCTAAAGAACATTATTTTTACAGACTGAAAAACCATATTTTGTTAGGTTTTTTAAATGCTGTGTTATTTTATGAAGTCTTTTATGGAAATCAGAGAACCTGTTAATTTAGTAAAATAGATATTCTTTAAATATGATTTAACCATAAAAAAAAATTCCCTTTGGGCATGCTCCCATTGGTGCTAGGCTGGGGAAGAGCAAGGAAAAGCAGGTGCTGCCTCCTGAGATGCAGCAGCATCTCTGTGGTGGTGAAGTGTTTCACCTCCTTGCCCCAGCTGATATGCCTTTGGCAGTGCTGGCAGGTAGCGTAACTGGAATCATCTGCCACCTCAAGATGATCCCACACTACAATACACATCCACTTCTGGGTTGAGGGTGGGGATCCTGCCTTATCCCCCTCCTCACCAGTCAGAGGCACAACAACGAGGAAGCTGAGCCACCTTCCCCCTGCAACCTGCTCCAAGGTTCCTTCTGAAGAAGACCTGGGTCTAGAGGAACTTTAAGGGGTGCAGAGCACAAACTGAGATTTCCCTTCATTCCCCAGAATGTCTTTTGCTAGGGCAATTAGGTCCTCTGCTTCCAGATCCAGCTGCTCCTCTGGCACTGGGAGGCTCATGCTGGGAAATGAAATTGGGGTAGAGGAGACTGTCATGCTCCTGGTGGTCCTGGTGGCTATTTCTGGTGTTAGGGGAGGTGGTGCAGGTGCAGGGACAGGTACTGCTTCCACCTCCTTGCTCCCACTGGCAGCAGGAGACTCATGGCTACCAGGAAAGAGGATGTGTCTATGTTTGGGGGGTGGGGTAGGGACTTACAGCTGTCTTCCCCCCCAATATATACACAAATAGATATATATAGGTATAGATATTTATATGTGTAGGTATGTATGTAGACTTGTTTCCAGAATGCAGAATGCTCTTACACTCTCTCTCTCTCTCTATATATATATATATATAATTATATTTTATTAAAATATAATTCCCAGAGTATTCTGGAAACAAGTTTAGAATTAAAGTAAATGTAAATGGTATTATGGCAGGGCCGGTGCCTGCTACCCTACTTCTGCCCTATGATGTCATAATACAATAACCTAGGAAGCATTTTAACATTTATAATTCCAGATTCAATTAAAGGTATATTATATCCTTTTTTTCTCCTCAAGGTGTCACTAAAGAGAAGAAACAGTAAATTTTTCATAGAAAACGGCATTGAATCCTATCTATAAATGAATAAAAAAATCACTGTTACTATAGCTAGTGGTTCCTAATAGCTAAAGATATCTCACTGATAAGTCAGCTGTGGCTGCTGAGAGCCTAACAGATCCTATGATCAAAGCAGAAAGGTGTCTAGCGGTCAGAGTATCTTCCTAGGACACAGTTTCCTAGGGAAAATCTGATATTTTGATGTTTGCCCGTTAAAACAGGACCACATTGTTCTGTTTGTTTTCTGTTTCTTATTTGGGGGGGGAGGGGGAGGGATATAAAGTTCCAAAGATGTTGATTTTTTTGGGAGAGGATTGTTAATTTTTTTGTTTTAACTTAGCCATATTTATGTCCATCTGAACTCATTTGGCACCACATGAACTTGGATGTCTCATTCTTCCATATGGTCTTAATTTCTTGGCTGGACTACATCTCCTGTTATGCTTGAAGATCATGGGACTCCCATGATGCACTGTGCCATTTAAACCAGCATACAGACCACAGCCCAGAATTCTTAAGCCAACCATTATGTCACTTTGCCTCTTCAGTGTTGGTTTCAGCCTACAATAATAGAAATGAGGCTTTAGTTAATATGGCAGTGGTTTCTACTTAATAATAGATCCTTGTTAGCAGACATGAAACAGAGAAATGCAAAATTTGAATATGCAACAGTTACCAACTCTAATTTTAAAGCTGCTTTTCTCCATTTTTGCTAAGAAGACAGTCACAATTTACCATGTACGTTTTCTGCTGCCCCTCCCCACAACCCCTCCCCACCGACCATTATTTTGTTTGATAGGTCTGATACTGCTGTGCTATTTTATATTTTAGGAAAGGTAGCAATTAGGTTCTATTTCTAGTGTGTTAATAGTCCACGGTAGTTAATTATATATTCTGATGTTTCTAGTTAGCTGCAGAAGGACACTGACATTGCCTTTAACTACTGGTAAATTCACAGATTTTTAAAGATGGAAACAATAACTTTATTTGATTTATGGTTTTCTTGTGTGATGCTTTGTTTTATATAAATCTGTATTTAAGCCTCTATCTAGGTTACTTTACATGCTATGTTTTTTTTTTCAGTTTCTGGTTCCTTTAATTCATTAGAGGAATGGACTAAACACATTAATGAATAATACTGTAAATCACTTGGCATATGACTAAAAATGTTATAATTTCTGAACAGACTTTGTTCCTTCTCCAAAGGTATGCATTAGTTCTTTAATGATGCATGAAGATGAATCCCAATTGCGAATGCACAAGGCTTCCATAATATTTTAGGGAACAAATAATTAGCATTTTGGAAATGTGCGTTCATCTCACACAGGCAATCTGGTTCTCCTCCTCCTTCCTGTTTTGAAGGCAATCGCCTGTGTTACATCAGCCATCTGCAGTTCCATAGACAGGTGCAGGGTCAGCATCAGAGCTCCAAGCTTGGAGTTCGGAGATAGCTGAAAAAATTGTTAAGCAGCTAAGGAGAATTTCCAAAATCATTAAACTCCCCCTCCCCCAATGTTAATTCACAATTAAACTGATATTTTGATTTAGTTTTTGCTGTAATTTTCCAGACATGACACTATCAATATGATAACCCATATGTTTATAGCTCTAAAGCTCAAAGAGTATAATGCAGTATATATATTAGGAAACTTAAAGAAAAGGCAAAACTGCTTTTCTACAGATAGTTTAACTTCCTGAGGTATATAGCATTTGAAATGACTTAGAGTACCCACACAAACTATCCTGAGATATAGTATGGATTATAAACAGGTCATCAATTAACAGAGAGGCCCTATGGAAAAACCTGATGCCAAGATTCATTTCCATTATCAGACTTCCTCACTATGATATCATAGTAACTAACCGATGCCTCATAAATGGACCCCTTTACTATTAGAACTGGAGTCAAGCAAGGATGTGTGATTGCACCAATGCTCTTTTCCATCTCCATTGAAGCAATTCCACATCTCATTGCTGATGGTTTTAACTCAGCATCCAGTATCACATGAATGGAAATGCCTTTAACAGCAACCAGTTACTTTCTAAATCCAAAATAAACAATACCTCCATAACTTCTTCAGTACTGATTATTGTGTCATGTGTGCCTACTTAATTGAAGAGCTTCAAGACACTTGTGACTGGTCTGTAGGGCATATGAAATGCTGAGATTCACTGTCAGCATCTCAAAAACTTTACTAAAGATACTTTACCAATCCACACCAAATCAACCAGCTGCTCTTCTACCTGTTACAATTAGAGGGAAATCTTAGGAGAATGTTGAGGATTTCTCTTACCTGTGTTGCCACATTTCCCAAAAAGTAAGCACAGATGACAATATTCATCACTGGATAAAATCTGTTAGTGCATTCTTTGAACATCTTTGAAATTGTGTCTTCAATGATCATTCCGTTGAGACCCAAACCAAACTTCTTTACTACCAGGTTGCTGATACCTCTACCTTGTTGTATGGGCATGAAACTTGGATGACATATCAGAAACACCTCAAGCTTTGGAACGTTACCATCAGGAATATCTTTGGATGATTCAACATATCAACTGGAAGGACAGAAAAAGGAACACCAGCTTTCCGACTTAAGCAAATGCCACCATCATTAAAGCCATGTTTATATGGCACCAGCTCCATTGGCCAGGACATGTCATAAGGATGCCTGACAGGTCCTATATTTCTAATTTAACAATCTTTTACACTCTAGAAGTGGGCAAAAGAAGAGATTCAGGGTCACTTTGAATCTGAAGAAATGTGATATTAACTTCAATACCTGGAAGACTCAGGTACTGAATTGTCCCCAACTGAACCACGATGTACAACAAGCTATCAGTCATTTCAGGCAAACTCACATCATTCTGGGTAGATATATGAGAAACAGAAAGGGAAAGAGCTGTCATCTGGCATTACCAAGACCTATTCCTTCCTCCCACAACTGCTTGCTATGTCTGCAGTTAAATATGTGGATCTCAGATTGGCCTCCTCAGTAATCTGTGGACTCATTGATGGTTTTCCTATTTACTGGAAGACTCATCATTGTGGTGGTGGTAGGGGAGAAGAGGGGGTGCCCCACAGATGGTTTTGTGGCACCCTCTGAAAGATATTGCTAAATTCTAATAGGAAGGATAAATGTTAGATTATAATACATCCCTTAAGCCAAGTGTATTCTTGGTTCCACAAAGTTGAAGCTTCTGGAAAAAGCTAACCATCGAGAATGCCTGAATACATTATAGCAAATCATCAGGCATTGAAATTGACAGGATGATTATGGACTTTGGAGACCGAGGGTAAGGAGCCACTACCATTCTTAAGACAATTGCAAAACATTGACTCTGGGACAATAGGGTGAACAAAGCAAGATTTCCATTTTTGCACAGTGGAACATAACTTCTTAAATCTTTCTCCTTTATTATTTCTTAAGTGAAGAGAATTATATGTAAAATAAGATTATTTATATAAAATACTTGTAGTTACGTTTCAAGTGCATACTAAAACAAATATGTATTAATTTACAATTTCAATCATACCTGTATTTCCTTCATCTTTTAGTATAGTCCGCAACTTTGGGTTTCAGCAGTACTGTAAAACAGTGGCTCAGAGATAGACACATAACTTTTATTTTCTCCACAGGAAATTCTGAAAGTATGGTTTCCGGAAGAAGTGATAGGAATAATTGGCAATAGAAAACTTCCTTATTTCCTATACGCTTATAGGAACAATACAAGTACACAAATATTCATGTATGTATTTCTAATATACTCAAATTTATTTATTATTCTGGGTAGCTTTTAGAAATGCTTTTGTCCACCCAGTTAGTAATCTTAAAGGAAAAGGAATAGGCCTTTGCCAGGTCTATACTGAATCTTTAAATGGTTGTGCTTTTTGTCACAATACTGAAACAGAAGCTTTTATTTTTTGAGGTTCACAATGTCCAAAGTTAGGGGAGGATATTGTTAATCTAAATATTTGGACAGAAATCAAGAACATTGATGTATGCCGTGTCTTCTTTAAAATATATTGATTTAAGATGAGATGCCATGAATAATAACTAGTAAACTAAAGCCAAGGAAGTCTAACATACATTAAAACAGGGGTGGGCAATTATGTGGGATGGAGGGCCACTTAGGGAGTTTTGCTGAGCTATTGTTAGCCAGCATCACAGCCCTCCCCACCCTGCCCTGCAATAGCTAACCAAAACTCCCTAAGTGGCCTTCTGCCCACCCCTGGGTTAAGGGAACCTAAACTTTGTTTCCGTCTTCTCCCTGCATACCCTCCCGTACCCCGAGTCTCTAGCATGAGGCATGTGGCTAGGCAGGCCAATACTGCACTGTGTTTCTGTACACCGCCTTGGGCCATATGGGTGTCGATGGAGCATCTCCTGCCTGACCTGTCTGCATGCTAGGGACTTGGGGCCAGAGAGGAATTTTATGGAGGAGGGGGGAGCCCAGAATGGTACCAGCTCTGTGGGCCTAGATAACCCATGGCTCCTAGCCCCCTCCCCCAGCCCAAGTTCCATCATATGTCCAGGTCAAGCAGGAGCCATGCCAGCTGTACCCACATGGCCCAAGTTGGTGTGCAGGGACACAGCACAGCACTGGCCTGGCCTGGCCATGTGCCAGGAGCTCTGGGAGAAAGTGCAGGGAGAAGGGGCCAGGAACCATGGGTTATCTAGGCCCAGCCAGGCTGGTGTCATTCTCTGTTCCCCACTTCACCATGCACCCACTCCTTCACCCTGAATCCTGGGCAGGACTGGTGTTGCGCTGTGTTCCTGCACACTGCTTCAGGACATGTGGGTACAGCTGGTATAGCTCCTGCTCAACCTAGCAGTGTGCCAGGGACTCAGGGTTGGACAGGAGCCACACTGGTGTCAGGCAAGAGCTGTACCAGGGTCAGGCAGGAGCAACACCAGCTGCTCTATCTGGTCCATGTGGCACAGCCCAAAGTGGCATGTGGGAATACAATGCAGCACCACATTATTGGCACCCATGCTCCTACCAGACTCCAGCCCAGCAACACCTGGATAACCCATGGATCCTGGACCTTTTGCCCCTGCACCCCCTCCCCCAACAATGGGGAGAACCTTATCTGAACTTTGACTCACTGTGGACCGGGCTGTCTGTTTTGCCAGCAACCACAGAGTAGGAGCTGCACACAAAAAGTCTCACTGGGCAGAAGCCTAGCCAGGAGCTCAGCGTCCCCTGCCTTGAAGTTTACACTGGGGGCTCAGGGGCGTGACAGGGTGGGCCAGGCCAGAGAGGGGAGTGGCTGCTGTAGCCATCTGGCATGGAGAAGGGAGAAGGGCAAGAGCTGCATACAATTATCCTTTAGAGAAGCATTCCCAGGCTGGATAGAATCATTTGGTGGATAGGATATGGCCTGTGCACTGTATTTTGCCCACCCCTCCATTAAAATCATCAAATTTACATAGAACACATAATCAAAACCACAGACAGCACATGAGGTGAGCAATCAGGATGGACTGTTAGAGGTCAATATAGCTACCTTTTCATTGAAAAAGGCTTAATAGGCTATACACTCAAAAAGAAAATAAATTATTTTATTTAATTAGGTGCCATACTTGTCATGATCTCAGAATATGAATTGATTATATAAACTACTAATTATCTAGCCTTACAATCCTTTCAATAAGTACCATATAATACTTCTGAATGAGCTGAAACAAGTGAAGCATGCCTCCATGTTAGCAAATCATCACTTCAAGCATGGGGTACATAATTACTGTATTGCTAATCTTTTTTTTAATCTTGTCTGGGTGATATCATAGGCTTGTATGGCTTCTGTTTTCAACTCCATGCCAGTGATTCACAAATCTGTCCACCACTCTTGGAATATTATTCCTCACTTGAAGATTAATTTTGGTCCAATTTTCTGACATCTTTAGCTGGATAT
The DNA here is from genome assembly GCF_000455745.1 of Alligator sinensis. Lineage (NCBI taxonomy): Eukaryota > Metazoa > Chordata > Crocodylia > Alligatoridae > Alligator > Alligator sinensis. The sequence goes on from NW_005841932.1 coordinate 1,732,155, forward strand.
CATTTTAGCAATGTGAATGCCATTTCACTTCTCTGTGAAAATTTCCATTTAATGAAAAAATGTGTAGGTTTACTATAGTCAGAACTACTGGTAAAGGCATATATTTTATTAGACCAACTAGATAGTTGCAAAAAAAAATCTTTATTTGCAAGTTTATGGGCTCCCCTAGTTTGTATCTCAATCTGTCATGATTTATAGGGATACACTGAAAGAATAGTATTATTAGTCTTCAAATACCTAAAGAAGATTATAGACAGGATGAAGATGGGCTTTTTTTCTGTGGCCACAGTGGGCAGAACTAGAAGCAACACAGAAAATTTAGAAGGAAATTTTGCAGATTACAGATACCTAAAAGCATTATATTTAGAGTGACTAAACCAGGATTAAGTCAATGATTGCTTGTGCGGGTTTAAATTGGCCAAAAAAAGGTGCACCTGATCTAAATTCACTTCAGGAGGTAATCTAATTTAGATCAAGAAAGGGTTAACTCAGTCTAAGAAGGTGTTAACCTGCACATGTTTGCAGCATAGCCCTGAGCTGGGAGAGGCCAGTCATTTGCTCCAAAGCTGTGTTGTTCCTATACCCTTAACCCTGAATGGGATCTTTTCACTACCCAGCTTTTCCCCTCAAACTGGGAAATCCCTCCTGCAGATCCACCTCCCCTACAGACTTTACAGCTCCCCTAAGCCTGCCATCCTCTCTCCAACACACCTCCCAAATCCCACTGGTCTGGCCAGCCCCTCCTCCTACCTTGAGTTGCTTACCTTAGGCTGCCCACACTGCTCCTGGCAGTGCTGAATGACTGCATGTGTCAGTCCTGGTGTAGGTTTAGGTAGCTCAAAGTAAATTGCCTTAATCTACACCAGGAACAGCAAACATTTGTACATACCTCAGGAAGAATGTTCTGACTCTGAGAATGGTCAAGCCTTAGAACAGGCTACCTAGACAGGTTGTGGAATCTCCATCCCTGGAAATTTTCAAGAGCAGGTTATACAGGCAATTGGTTGGGATGGTTTAGTCAGGAATAATTCTGCCTTTAGCAGGGGGATGGACTAGATGACCTTGTGAGTTCCCTTCCAGCCCTACTTTCCTATAATCATATGTCAAAATTAGTCTGCGTTGTCTTCATAAGGTATTTTCCTGTTGTTAATGATGACATTTAAGATCACACAGTAAAGTGTTTCTGGTGAAGATAAGGTCCAAATGAAAAGATAGTGAGGGTACTGGCATTTTTGTTGAGATTTCTGTGATCTGCGCACCTCTTGTTTTATCACTTCTGTGTA
>NW_005841932.1:1733447-1734526 GCF_000455745.1 Alligator sinensis
GGGTAGGTAAGCCGAACTTGTGCACAATCTGCACGTACTATATTAAGAAAATTTGTTGGCCCTACGTCATTAGTTTCTCTCCAATGGGAAAGTGACTTTTAAGCCCCTAAACTCTACCTCCACTTAGCAAAGGGAAAACACAGTTAAGCATATTTAATTTTAGTATAGCTAAAATTGTATGCAATTATCTATTATTTAATTAAGATATTTTAGATGATAGCAAACAATCCAGTTGAAATTATTCTGTTAAATTCTCAAAATATACATTATGAAATCAGGTGAACACATGCTTTATCTTTGATTCAGTAAAATTTCTGTTTTCTATAATGAAAAAGCACAGGCAAAAAATACATAATTTGGGGTATTTCGGCAGACTTCCAAAATATGAGAACTGTATATAGAAAGTTTTCAATCTGTTTTTGGTAACATTCATACATATTCTGTTAAATATGTTTAAAACATATAAGATGTATGTGGTCATTATTACACAGAGGTATATTTTTGTTTAGATTTATTAATAAAACCAAGTAATTAATGAACTGATTTCTTTGCTGCATTTGTTATAATCATACTAAAAAAAAACCCAACGATAGCATGACAAGGTTCCTTGGGTGAATTTGATATATTTTATTAGACCAACCCAAATAGTTGGAGAATAGTTATTAAGCAAGCTTTCGGGTTCAAAAACCCTTCTTCAGGCTAAGGAAGTTTCAGCAGTTGGTGTGTGCTTTTCCTGAATGGAATGAAAAGTAAAGAAGCCAGGGGCTGGGCTGGGGAGTCAGTTGCCAGGCAGATTATAAAGTGTCAAAAATCCAGTGTCTATGTTTAGTCCATGATTTTTAATATCCAGGAGGTTGATGTAGTGGAGTTCATAGGCTCGTCTCTGGGACGTGTTGTGTACATTTCCTTTGAGGATCAGGACCGAGAGATTGGAGAGAGAGTGGTTTTCTTGTGAGAAATGTGCCCCCACCGGTAATTGGGTATTTCTGTCTTTGATAGATTTCCACTGTGCGTTCATTCTGGTGCACAGTTGTTGTTTGGTCTCTCCTACATATTTTCCATCTGGGCATTTGGTGCAT
>NW_005841932.1:1735395-1739205 GCF_000455745.1 Alligator sinensis
TGGTAACATCCATGGTGGCTAGGAGTGTGTTGCTGGGAAGGTGGTTTATGTTTTTAAGTTTCCGTAGAAAGTCTGTAGTGTCTTGTACAAAACTTGCTCAGTGGGTAACGAGCAGTTTTAGGTTTGATTCAATGAAACACGGCTACAACCTACACCCCTGCAATGATAGCATAGCATTAGATAGATATGCTTTATTAGGTACACCAAGGGTGTGTCTACACATTCATTAATGTGCAGTAGTTACTGCCGATTTAGTTTAGTACTTGCTTAGTGAAGTACTAACTAAATGTGCAGTAACTACAGTTACTGCACAGTTGCACCAGCACACTTTTTTGGTGATGCTTACTGCAGTAGCCTAAGAACACTGCACAGTAGTGTATTAGCATGGTTTTTGACCAGCACGCTACTGCTCAGTGTTATTAGGTTACTGTGCAGTAAGCATCTCATATAGACATGGTCTAAGGGACTGAAAGCAACAATTAACAATATACAGGAAACTTGTGCAATTCTTTTTTAAAAGTGTAATAACTTTAATCATGTGTGACCAAATTTACCAACAAGTGTATATAATATTTAAACCCAGTAAAAACTGTTTTATTTTACTAATTAGAACCCTGACACAATAGTAGAGACTATATCCAAAACTGTAATTTGCTGCTTTAAAACTACTTTTATTCCCAATCAGCAGCAACACATGACCATGAACATGCCTCCTTCTTCAACCCAATCTAAAAGAGTTATAGTGCTAGGTAAAAAAGACAAAATGGATTGTAAAAGTTATGGAAGCAATAATGACTTTGGTGTGAGTCATTTCCTGGAGAACTAATCAGTAGCTAGGATAAGCTCTTCCTGATGGTTATTAATTTACCAGCAATTACCACATGCTTCAGTTGTTGTTTCTTAATCAATACACACTGATTATGAAGTAGAATTAGTAATGAATAAAATATAACAAATATAGTTGTGGTACTATGACAACAAAAAATGTTACTGACTTTCTGATGGCTTTATATGCACTTTTCTTTATGCATTCAGCCAGAAACTAGATGATTGTGTATATTCAGCAGCTATCAAGTACGGTCACAGAACTGAGCAGCCACTTGATCAGGACCCCAGTTCTTGAAATTGATGTAGGTGGCATGGCAGAACAGGTCTGATTATTTTTAAATTATGTCCATTATTATTGTAAATTGAGTAACCTCTCTGCAGAGATCCAATATAAAATCTTTACCCCCATTTAAGTCCTACTAATACCCTAAAAACTGTTCTTCTTTTGTAGATTTGCATTTGTGCATACTCAGTTTTTACAAAGAGTCTTATCAGAACCCTTAGGCCATTTTTATACATGCAAGCACTGCAGTGCTGGGCTGTTTGAAAAGTGCCCGGAGCTGCAATGCTTACCATTGTATAAGTGGCAAAATGTGTGTCAGTGCTGGGAAAAGGACAGTGGTACACTTTTGAAATAAAACATGTTGAAGTCGCTTTAGTTCAAAAGTGCACTGCAACCATTTTCTGTGTGCTGACTTTCATTTTGCTGCTGATACAAACTGTATGTGATGCAGCACAGTGCGCATCAGCTCACATGTAGAGCAGATTCTATTAATTGAGTCTGCTCCAAAGCAGCAGATCTCCAGTGCATCAGGACCCTGAGTGAGAGGGGTGAAGAACAGAGCAGCTCTGTAAGTGTGGGTGAGTGAGGAGGCCCAGTGGGGGCATAGTGGCTCAGAGAGAGGCTAGAAGCAAAATAGGTCTATAGTCGTATAATCACCCAGTCAATGCTCAGGTGAAGGTAGCAGGAGACACCCAACAGACTACTCCAGGGCTCACGGAGGTGAGGAGAGCTGAGCATGAGGCTGGGTGGCATATGTGGCCCCTGAGAGAGAACAGTATGAAAGAGGCTGGGTGAGAGCCAGAAGAGTAAGTGGGACCCCGGTGAGAGAGGGATAGCATGTGAGTGGCCCTTGCCCTTTTGGGCCGTAGAAAAGAGCTACAACTGTGTGCCCATTTTGCTCTGACCATAGGCCAGAGAAGTAACATCTGCGAGGCATGGGATCCAAGGGATCTTGGAGTGGGTATTAGGCACTTGTCAGCAGGGCAAGTTATGGGTAGCCTCCCGCCTTAGTAACAACTCTCATATTTTCCATCTAGGCATGGCAGATGAGCGAAGTAGGTGGTTACCACAGGAGCAGGGTGGCTGGCAAAGGCCTGACAAGGAGGCCACCCTGTTACAGCTATATTCTGGGACAGTCTGCAAATTCTGAGGGTTTTGTTGTGAGGGAGGACTGTTGATTGTTGTGGTGGTAGAGATGAGCTGACAGGTCTTGCATTTATTGATAAAATAGGGATGGGTCCCATTAGGTGCTTGTTGATCAGCAGAGAGTTTACTTCTAAGCTAAGTACAGGCAGTCAAAAAGCCCAAGGCTGACTTGATTCAGTCTTTACAGATTAGTCTAAAATGCAGAAATTAAACTAAGAAAAAACTGGGCAGACATTCACATTTGATCCAGGAAATGCAACCACTTGCCTGCAGTGGCTCAGGCCAGAAGCCTGTGGGCGGGTTGCTAGCGCACAGCCCTCTGGCGTATGGACTGTATGTTCACTTCCTCTTCCTGCTGCTCCCAAGGTCTCCAGGATTTGCAATCCAGAATCACAGAAGCAGGACTCTGCAGGGTTGCTTATCACTTCCTCTTCCTGCTTCCAGGTGACCCTGAGATTTGTAGTCCATAGTCATAGCCAGCAGTATGTTTTTAGCAGAGCAAGGCAGGGCAGGGCAGCTCTGTACTTGGAGAAGAGAAGTTTAACCCCTCTCCATGGCCCCAGACTCTAGCCGAGGCTTGCCTGGGGGAGGAGGAGGGGTGGCAATCCCTGCCTTTCCTTTCCCCCACCCTTCTCTGCTGGAGCTGACAGCCCAGCCCAGGGCTGGAAAGCATGCTGGGATGCTGGGGTCTGTGATTTAACTGAAACCAGGAAGGGGTTGGGACAGAATTTTTATAAACCAGTTTGACTCAAATCATTTAAGTCTGATACTACATTCGACCAGGTTTATCTTAAACCAGTTTCAGCCATTTTGAAACTGGTGCATGTTCACTGAACTTCTGTTCTGTTACAGGTTTAAACCAGTTTCTCATTACTTAAACTGGTTTATATGTCACTTATGTCCCCAGCCCTAATCATGAGTTGGGCAAGATTAAGGAGGTACTGACAAGAAGCAGGGTAGGGAGTTAGGAGCATTTCTCTCAGGGTCTAGTGTAAAGTGTAAGATTTTTTTTAGAGAGAACATTGCTCAGGACTGTTTTGTATTCTGTTACTCAAAGTATTTTCAGCTTCTAAAATGACTGTTGCGTGTCTGGTATGCTTTAGGTCAGTGAATACAAAGACATGTTCTGATAAGACAGATCTATTCACTCCGTTACCCTTCAGTATCAAACTTGTCACCAGGATCAGCAACACCTCTGTCAATTAGTATGTTAACATCTGACGACTGCTTCCCTGATGTCTTTGTTCTGGTTACAGCTTGAAATGCTGATTAAAATTTCACATGCAATATGCAGGTTTCTGAAGCTGTGTCGAGAGAAAGCCAAACTTACTGCTTTCTACCACATGCAATGAAGATTTGGCTATTTGAAAATTCTGCTTGTTTTGTTTTTTTTTGAATGGAGGGCTCCCTCTCCACCTCCCCATGAGGAGTCTTTGCAGCTGTTGACACTTCATTTTCATAAAAATAAAATTGTGAGGCATGTGGATTTACGAAACAAAAAGTACTGATTAAAACACATTGTAGCAACACATAAGTCAAGAATTTTCTGAGGC
>NW_005841932.1:1739215-1740989 GCF_000455745.1 Alligator sinensis
TACTGTGCTATTGTGTTAAGCTTGAGGGGTATCAAACAGAGTAAAATTGTGGATTTAAGAATAGAAAAATAGGGTTCCAGTCAGACACACTGAATTAACTGAATAATGTGGCATTGGCAGTAATCTGTCGGTTGCAGTCCTTGCTGGAGGCTTACTAAACAGTGCCAGTAATGTTATGTGGATTTAGGGATTTAGAGATTGAAAAACTGACCCCAGTTCAAAACAGTGAATCAACAAGAAAACATGTATACTCTGATGGCATTTTCTCAGGTCCAGGAGCTGTTAGATTTGAGGTGATTAGAGATCCCTATTAGGAAGCAAGAAAACTTTGGATTTGAAAGACTATCTTCATCTGACATAAATGATCATCATTCCACATTTTGAAGATCTAGACTAAGTATTACAATAGTCAAACAAGTAGTAGAACCCTCTTTCACAGCCTGAATATCTAATAACTGATCACCAAAAAAGGAAGTACATTGATTGCCTTTTTGAGGGGCAAACCCAGAATCATTGTCATCAAATGAACTTTTTTCTTTTATGACAGGCTCAAGGCTAAGTATTACCTTCCTACATTCTCTTGAAAATGCTTACTAGTGTTTTACAGAAGTAGTCAGTTTAGATATCCATTTTACTATTTCTCACATAATGATGCTGTGTTTTTGAAATTAAAAGCATGACATTAAAACACAGAAGGAAAAAGATCAAGGATTTTCTATTTAAAACTATTTAGTATTGTAGCAAATTGTTCAATAAATACTTATAAAAGGTAATTAAAGTAGGAGGAAATAATTAAATTGTAATAATGATAAGGAATTCAAAAGTTGCTCATAAACACGAAGGAATGTTGAAGCGCTTCTTAAATAGCACTTTAGAACCCATTTTCTCAGTGAGAAGAAAGACCATATTTTCTCACAAGTAACATACACCTTGTTTTTGAAAGGCATAATGAAAAAGGAAATACTTTTCATTGAGAGTCCTTTCCCCAGGGGGGGCAGAAAAAAGGACACTAGGGTGCCCTGAATACAGCGTAAACAATTTTTGTTTTGCTTTCCCCTGGCAGAGGCATAAGGGTGCCTACAGATGTTTAGGAGCTGTGCTTTAACTCGTAGTGCTTTATATGAATCGCTATAAGTTACTACCCCCTGCAACCCAACAGACATTTGCCTGCTGGGTCAGGGGGTTCAATCCTGCTTGCATCAGTCCTGGCCAGCAGGTGGGCACACTATAGCAGCCTCCTTTGAGGCTGCTGCACCACCATTCTTCTTAGCTTTCTCCCTCCATCCCCTGGGATTGTCAGGGGGAGAAGGTAGGGGGAAGAGAGCAGCATGGAGCTGCTGGATGGGTTTTTTCTGGCCAGAGCTGGAGGGAGTGGGGCAGGGTGGAATGGAGCCAATACAGTGGCAGGCGCCATCACTCCAACTTCTGGTAGTCCATATATGATGACTTAGCAGGGCAGATCCAGCCTACAGGGCATATTTCTGACCCCCCTGCTCTACCTAAACCCACAGAGGTGAGAGGAAATTGGCAAAAAAGAGTGAGTTCAGATTATCCCTATTGAATCAGTGATTTTATGTGAAGGCATCATAATTTGTTATTGGGATAGGTGGGCAGTAATTTACCATCTACGCCCTTAACCTGGGGTACTTCATACTCACAGTGTACAGCCCAATACCTGGGTTGATGAATCTTACACACAGTCCTTGCTTAGTGTTTGTCCTTAACTAACCATCTAGTCTTATATGAAAACCCTAGTGTACACAGCTCCTGCTGA
>NW_005841932.1:1741020-1743036 GCF_000455745.1 Alligator sinensis
CTCTTGATTCCATGGAGTAGTATCAACCAAGCATTCATAATCATAGGACACAATACATTCCACAGCCTATACATCTGCTAGACGGGGCAGGGTGCTGGCCTGGTTCAGAGAGGTTCCAGATGCAAGCTGTCACACATGAAACCCCATGTCTCCGAGCCAGTTAATTTCTAAGGTTTCACCTACCCTGCCTTTAGACCAACTTAAGACTAACACAGATAATTATTTCTATATGTATAGGCCAGGTCATATATTGTAGATCTGGGAAACTGTTACAAGAAGCAAGATATAACTTCTTGCCATTAGATGTAGCAAACAGGAAGTAAGCAGGTTCAGACATGCTATTTGGATCTCTTTGTAGCTAGGAAAAGGCTAGTTAGATGTAGATGAAAATGATTTGTTCACTCTTCATCCAGCTGTAAAAAGAAGACGAAAATGTCTATATTACTTTGAATGCATTTTTCATTTTCTCTTTTTAATAGGCCTGGCCTGAGCAAACATATATCAAACTGAACTCAAGCACTTGGGTTTTATTTGCTCCGACTTGTGAGTAATGAATCTGGTGTGTGTGTGTGTGTGTGTGTGTGTGTGTGTGTGTGTGTGTTGGGGGGGGGAGGGGTTGCTTTCAGCCAGTCACAAAACCTACCATGTAGTAACATGTTAGCTAACAACATGGGACAATTTACAAGAAGGCTGGCTATAACCTACAACAAAGCTGTCAAAACAGCTCCAAACATTATGCCTGTCTTCTGAGAGCCAAAAAATTTGCTTCCAGTTTTATGGAAGTTCCAACTCTTTCAAATAAGTTTTGCATAAATCACTGAACCTGAATTTGTTTGTCATTGTTACTGCTACTTTGGGTCTTCAGACTGTCTATGTGGAATCTGGACTCTTCCAATACTGTTTTTTGGGGGTGCATGGAATTAGTCATGACTAAACTTACTGTCCATTAAGCTAATACGCAGTAAGCAATTTTTGGCAGGTGTCTACATGCGCAGACACTTGGCACTAAATTTAGTGCCAAGTTCTGCCAGCCCTGTCATGTACCTCTGTGGCCACTGGGGGAGCTCCAGAATTCAGCCCTACCTGTCAGCACTTGGCAGCCATCTTTAGAAGCCAAAACCCGCTGCTAGCACTTGGATGCCATCTTGGAAACAATCACATCCTCTGATCCTAGGCCAGCCCTACCCAGGAGCCATGTGCCCAGTGTAGGAGCAGCACATGGCATCTCCTTCCTTGCCCACTCTGTCTCCCTGCACCATGGTGCAAGTGACACCCAGTGCCTTGCCCCTGGCAGCAGTGATCAGTGCCCTGCACTCCTGCTGGCCATGGTGCCAGCTGGGTGGCAGTTACCCTATGGGGCTGGTGGGCTCTCACCCACATCTAGATGTTGGCTCTTCAGAGGCAAGAGACTTTGCAAGTTTGAGAGTTTGCAATATTTCAGAGATAAGATGTAGCTCTGTGCAATGCTTTGGGTGATGATTCCATTCGGAGGAGATTTGGTCTGATTCAGTGGCTGACTCTGAATCTGAACTGAATCAGGGGACCCCTTGTGTAGGGGCTGAACCCCTTGTGTAGGGGCTGAATCCCCTGTTGGGGTCCGTAGCCCTTTTGTGGAGGACCAACCCCTTGTGTGGGGGCCATCACCCTGTGGGAGGGCAGCAAAATATGTAGTCATGAATGCATGAAACCTGTATTTAGAGTTCACTTTATTATTATGATAAGAGACTTGCTTTAACATGGTAGATATATCAATAAAACATTGTCCAACTAATCATTGTCTCTGTCTCACACTCTCTCTCTCTTTATAGTGGTCTTTTGTTCTAATTGTGGGGGGAACATGGATTTGGGGGTATTATAGAGAGTGACTTTGGAATTTTTTTTATCAGGGATTTTTCAGTTTTCCAATAGGGAACATCAGAATTCCTGCTAGGGAGGCCAGTGGGAGGACCCTGCCTGCTCAGAGCTGGCACCTTGAACCCATCTGGCTGTGGCTGGGCCCCTGGCCCAAAGGGGCAG
>NW_005841932.1:1743139-1784064 GCF_000455745.1 Alligator sinensis
GCCAACCCTGCAACCGTAGTCCACTGGCAGCTGGCCCAGAGGGGCAAATGCTTCTACTGGCTCTGCAGTCCCCATCCAAGTCTGGCAGGTGCACAGCAGGTCACAGCCAGGCAGCAGCCCCCACTGCCAGACTGCTGCAGTGGGTAGAGGGTGCAGGGAACTCTCAGGGCTGCTTCAGCAGTCCAGCTGGCACAAGGGGTAGTGTCCCCAGGGACCAATTGGCTGGGCCCCAGAAGCTCCTGAGAGCTAGTAGCCCTGAGCTACTTGCCAGGGCGGCTTTTTATACTGCTGGGAACAGCACAGGTGCTGGCCCTGGGCTCTAGCTCCCCCTGGGTGAAGATCTGAGAGTAGCCAGGCAGGTTTATTTTGCCCCAAGTAGCACAATTTGCTCCACAACCAAGTGCATGTCCGAGCACATGCGCTGAGGCAAAAAGTCCCAGCTCAAATTTGCACCGCTTCTATTTGAGCTGCTTCAAGCGCATGTGCTTGCATGTGTGGACCACCCACAATGGGCCAATTCTCAGATATACATTTGAATGAATCCCTTGAAATAATATTTATTTTGTGTTCTTGTTTTGAAGGCAGGAATTATATTTAGTTTCACTAATTACATGGTTATTTTCATGTAAGTACTCTGCCATTACATGGTAGTTCATATTATGTGATTCTAGGTATACACACACTTACATTTGGAGCCCTTTCAAAAGGAGAAAGTTTCCAAAGGGCAGCAGCTGTTAAGTTCTAATTGTTGTGTGTGAATAAACTGTGAATGATTCAGAAGTAACAAAACCACTCCAACCCTAATTCTGGATAAAGCAGTGTTAGAGTTGTTTTGCTACTTTTAAATCATTCTTAGTTTGATCATATATAACAATTAGAACTTAACAGCTGCTGTCCTTTTGAAAGGTCTCCACTATCTGTATCCACACTCTCAAATGTGAGATTATCTTGTACTGTATGTCAGCTTTTACATATGATATTTAATCAATAACTACAACAATTTCCAAGTAAACTATTTGGAAACTGAAAAAAAATAAATTCTATATGCGTCACATGTATATGTACATATACAGTATGTATAAATAAGTAAAAAAATGCATGCTCACATACAATATTCTATTATATATGTATACTTGTATATAATATATATTATATATAATGATGATTTATGTTTGGCACATTTTAATTAATTGAGGCATATGCCCAATATTTAGATTGACTAACCTTTCTAAATTAATCTAAAAAAGAAATCATATGAGTAGGGTCTTCCAAACTTACATAAAAATAAAATAAAGACCCTTAAAAACTGGTCAATACAAACCCCTTTTTTTATCAATTTCCAGCTCTGACAACCTAATAATGTAAAGTAAATTCTAGAGAAGGCTCCACTGAAACTAGTCTGTTCCCAAAGTACAAAACGATTGATTACAAGTATGATCATACCTACTCAGCTGTTGCAATACCCTAGAATGAGAGAGAATGTCTGTAGGGAAGTCTAAGCAAGTCAACTAGGGCATGTCTCTGCTATCACAAAGAAATCATTATTAATATCGCTTTGACTGCAGATTTTGATAGTCTTTCTCCAATTATGATAAAACAGGGGGATATTAATTCTGCATCAAGAACCTGTTTCTTTCTCAAGGTGTCTAGACCATTTAGTTTGATAGATGATTTAATTTCCCCAAAAGAACCATTGATGATTCCTACAAATAACAGATCCAGTATCAAGTGCAGAAACACCTGGATCTGAAATATGGGTCAAGCATCTCTATAATCTTGGTCTTATTGGCCAGGCAGAGACTCTTGCTCTCAACCCCTCGCAGGATAGGTCTGCTTTTATAGAAAAAGCTAACCTGCTGTCACTCGCAGTGACCTTTTCTGAAATTTGTTTCACAGTAAGATATTTAAAATTCTGTATCTGAGCAAAGATGTCACAAATTCACGAGTTGTGTAACAACTGGAAATATTTCCTGCATATTCTGTAGAGCATAATTTTTTTTCCTGTAACAATAATAATTGTATGATGTCTCTAGACCATTATCACTTAGCTTCAAGCATTTGATTTCAACTAATAGTTCTCCATTTTTCTTCTCCCCACATCCATCTGTTACATGGCCACCTACTATCAATAGTGATTGGTAACAATGGCTGTGTCTACATGAGATGCTGACTGTGGAAGTATCTCATGTGCATCATGTAGCATCACATAGCAAAAACCTACTGCACAGTAGTATTAGGCTATTGTACAGTAGCATCACAAAAAAAGCATTTGTCGGTGATACTGTGCAGTAGCTTGGATCGCCACACATTCATTTAGTACTTATTTATATATACAAGTATTAATGAATGCACACTAACAACTGTGCAATAGCATCTTGTGTAGACATGGTCATGGAGACTTTTTAGGAACCTCTCTCTTGGCTGGTGAGAACAACATATCATCAGAGTCTCCAATCAAACTTTCAATTGGGGCATCCAGTGGCTGAATTTAGAGAGTCCTCAACCTCAGTTGAATTCATTAATCTCCATTTTGAACCCTAGTCAGATTAGCTACTTCACCCAGAAAGGTAAAACCTGACCAAAATACCATATATAACTTGGGATAATTTGAGCAAATTAAAATAACCATTGCCCTAACAGATATTAAACTTTAGAGACTCCAAAAGTGAGCAGGAGAGAAGTCTTGGTTAAAGATGTACTTAATCTTCTGCAGATAATGTCTGAAAAACAAATCATATCACTTAGCCTCTTAAAAATGTCTTTGAAAGGCCAAACAAGTGGTCTAATTAGTGATAAATTGCTTACCATGGTACCAGATAATCTAATATACACAGTTGAAATAAAGGTATTATTTGAATAGCATGGTCTGAATTTTTCTACACAGCTGCTGTATTGTTAACACACATGGAACTCTGACTACTATATAAAATAAATTTAAGAGCCTCCATTTTAGAAGTGTTTGCCTGCTGAAACAATTTTGCTGTTTTCTGTGTTCTGACATACACAAACTTTCTTTCTAATCCTATATTGCAATTTTTACAAAAAGATGCATGTATTCTAAATACCTAAATATCTTAGCCAACTACTTGTAAACTTGCTATATACAAATCTTCTTTATCAGAATTATTCACTCAATTTTTTTCTGCTTGAAGGAAAAAATGACTGTTTATGTACAAGTTCAAAACCTATGAGCACTTTGGGAGAGGCAGAAAGAACCTCTATTGTACTCATCTTAGAAGAAGGACCAGAGTGTTTCCTTAATGAGAATGAGGGAAAACCCCAGAAGTCTAGAAACCTGAAAAAGCAGTAACAGGAAGAAGTCCCAAGCACTGTATTTTGGAGGGAAAACAGCAATTTAGGCATCTAGGTCTAATTTCCAGGATGTCTTGGCTAACTTGGCTAACTGGGTACTTGGCACCTTAGTGAAGTCTGCATTTTGAGTTCGTCTGTAATCCTAGGAAAAGCAAAGTCATATAGAAATAAAATCAAAGGGAAAAAAAGAAAACTGAATAGCTTAAAGATCCAAACAAGATGCAACTGAGGTTCAAGTTTCAGTTTTGGATGAAGGCTGATTTTTATCTGACTTCATCCACCCAACTCTGAACTTCTGGTGACAAATTGAGAAAAGGTTGCTATAAGAGCAAGACAATTTGGTACTAGGGATAAATGAAAAGATAACAACAATTTCTGCGGGTCTTGTTAAGTTTCCCTTGGTTAAAAAATGTGTTCATTTTTTTTCTCCAATGGATGAGATAGAGAACTACTGATACCTTTTTTAAAACAAAACTTTTTCTAAAGGGATAATTTATTCATTCAAATAATCTCCATACCTCATTATACTGTCCTGAGATATATGTTAGAAATAAATTAATATTTACCTGCTCTTAGTATGAGAGATGATTATTTAAAATAAGTATATTAGATACATTTATGCTTAAGGCCACAGAAAAGTATACTGTGTTGATCAGAGGAGTCAAAGATAAATTCAGATGTTTATTTTTAAAAACACTAATTTGTACATCATTATAAAAAATGATACAAATCTACTTGTTACATTTTCATCATTCTTCTCTTCCACATATATTTTCTCTATTATAACTAAACATGTTTTATAACCTATAACCCCTTCCCCTGTCCTATTCATTATGTTAATACATACACTTCCTTGATTGATTAATTTATGGCTATCAACTTCTTATGTGTTAAGTTCCCACTATACAGTTGATCTGAATTATTCCCACTGAGGACGCTAGGTTATCTTCCTTATAATAATAGTGGGTTTAGTGATTTGAAGTGTTAATAGCAGTATTTTTCTTGATTTTTCTTCATATTTTCATGTGGAAACTCAGCAGTGCATAGGAGCTCTTGTCACTTTAAGCCTTTGAATTTCCATAAGCTACAACTGTTTTTGTAGAAGAAAATGCTTACATTTAAAAGCTACTATGTGGTATCATGCATGAATAATTTTTTAACCTTAAGTCTGCCAATGATGCAGACTGTAACAGACATTTTGCTGAGAAATATGTCTTATTGAAAACCTATGACATCAGTGCCAGAGTGGATCCAGGGAGTGGTGTGGTTGTACCCGTTTCAATTCCTGGTCCATCCAAAGTGTAAAAACAACTTCCTGTCAGTGGCAGCAGCATTTCTATTCAGGCAGTACTGAGGGAGTCAATTGACTTTATGCATCATTGTAATCTACCTGATTCCTTCTAAACTCATCATTTATTGGTTTTAACCACCCTCTCTCCTTTTTTAAAGTCTTTATGTTCCACCAATTAAGCTATCATTTCTTCCGCCATTCTGCTGTCTGATAATGGTTCCTGGTAATGGAGTTCCTATTTCACAGTACCACAAACTGTTTTTAACTCTAGCTAGAAGTGCTAACTCAATGAATATTTACTCATGGGTGGAAATAACTTTCAGTAAAATATTGGATGCACTATCAAGATGTTCAACAAGGCTAGATTTATTTTATGATACTGAAAGATGCATGTTTAATTCTAATGACTACAGGACTTAGGAAACTACATCTTCTGATTTTTTTGCCTACTTTGTTGTATTTTTCTACATAATAGATAGTATTTCAAAGTAATGCACAATCCAGTAAAGTTATATTTGTTTTTGGTTCATTTTCATATTAGTAAAGGTCCTCGGGGTTTTGTTTACTGAAGACAAAATATATTGTATCATCTACCATGATACACTACATTATCTGCACCCTCCATTTGAAAATCATAGATCCATCCATGTATCCGTGTTTCAGAATCTGTAAAAGCTGTAAAATCTGTAAAAGGTGAAATTTAAGGAATTGTTTTTTATTTATAAAGCTGCTGAGGGCCATCTGAAAGAATGTCTTTGCCCCTTCCCAAAGTTGAAAGAAATATTCCAGCTGTAGCCCCCACCATAAAGTCAGGGATGAACACTTTCTTCCCCCTCTTCCTATTAGAAAACTAAGTAAAGGTCTTGTGATAGGGTGAACAAAAGGAAAAAAACCCAGCAACAATGAAAGGCAGGTAAGAATGCTCAGAAACCCCCTTGGCTCAGCAAGGGCATTCAGCAATGCCTGAGGACTAAAAGCAGGGTGTACAACCAGTGGAAGGGAGGAGCTATCACCAAGGAGGAGTACTCCTCCTCAGCCCGGGAATGTAGGAGGGATATTAGGAAGGCCAAGGTAGAGATGGAACTCAGGCTAGCGTCCAGGATTAAGGACAACAAAAAGTCCTTTTTCAAGTATGTTGGGAGCAAGAAGAGGGCACCAGGCAATGTAGGGCCCCTGCAAGATGCAAACGGTAATCTTGTGGCTACGCCAGACAAGAAAGCTGATATTTTTAACAGTTTCTTTGCCTCTATTTTCTTGAACAGAGACCAGGACACACCACCTACCAGAGGTAGGGACAATCTTGGGGATAGCTCTGTCAGGCCTTCAGTCAGTGCAGATGTAGTTAGGAATCTTCTGGAAGGGCTAGACATTTTTTAAATCTGCAGGTCCAGATGCCCTCCACCCAAGGGTGTTGATGGAGCTGGCAGGGGTCACTGCAGAGCCCTTGACCCAGCTGTATGAGCATTCGTGGTCATCTGGCCAGGCGCCGGGGGATTGGAAACTGGCTAATGTGGTCCCAATTTTCAAGAAAGGGAGGAAGGAGGACCCAAGTAACTATAGGCCTGTAAGCCTCACCTCAGTGCTTAAGAAGATCTTGAAGAGAATCATCAAGGAGCACATCTGTGGGGGGCCTGCAGGGGAGATCATGCTCAGGGGCAATCAGCATGGTTCATCAAAGGCAGGTCCTGCCTGACCAACATGATTGCCTTTTATGACCAACTAACTAAATCCTTGGATGATGGTGTCACTGTGGACATAGTCTTTCTAGACTTTAAGAAGGCCTTTGACACAGCCTTTCACCCCATATTAAGTGACTGTGGCACTGATACCTACACAGTTGGATGGGTAAAAAAATGGCTGATGGGGCACACCCAGAAAGTAGTGGTGGATGGGTTGTACTCAACCTGGTGAGATGTGAGCAGTGGGGCACCCCAGGGCTTGGTCTTTGGGCCTGCACTGTTTAACATCTTCATAAGTGACTTTGACGAGGGGGTGGAAAGCACTCTGTCCAAGTTTGCTGATAACACTAAGATGTGGGGTGAGGTGGACACACTTGAAGGGAGAGAGATGCTGCAACTAGATTTAGACAGACTACAAAAGTGGGCAGATGAGAATAGGATGGGGTTCAATGTAGATAAATGCAGGGTGCTGAACCTTGGGAGAAGGAATCCACAGCATACATACAGGCTGGGGAGTTCCCTTCTTGAAAGCACAGAGGCAGAAAGGGATCTTGGAGTCATTATTGACTCCAAGATGAACATGAGCCGCCACTGCCAGACCGCAGCCAGCAAGGCCAGCCATACCTTGTCATGCATCCAAAGGTGCATCTCAAGCCGGTCCAGAGAGGTGAGACTCCCCCTCTATGCGACTTTGGTCAGGCCGCAGTTGGAGTACTACGCCCTGTACTGGGCGCCACACTTCAAAAGGGATGTGGCCAGCCTGGAGAGGGTTCAGAGGAGGGCCACCCACTTGGTGAGAGGGCAACAGGACAGGCCCTATGAGGAGAGACTGAGGGACCTGAACCTGTTCAGCCTCAGCAAGAGGAGGCTGAGGGGGGACCTGGTTGCTGCCTACAAATTCATCAGGGGAGATCAACAGCAAATCGGTAGAGCCCTTTTGTCCCCAGCATCACCTGGGGTGACAAGGAACGATGGTCATAAGCTGATGAAGAATAGGTTTAGATTAGAGATCAGAAGGCAATATTTTACAGTTAGGGTGGCCAAAATCTGGAACCAACTTCCCAGGGAAGTGGTCCTCACCCCTACCTTGGGCAAATTCAAGAGGAGGTTGGACAGTCACCTGGAACTGAGATCAATGTGCAGAAATCTGAATTGGAGTCAAGTTGAGCATAAAGAGCAAGAATACATAACATCTTCACATGGCAGAAAGATAACAGGACAGCTCAGAGAACACAATTGAATGTGTATGGGTCAAAAAGTACCAATTTCCTGCAGAAAGGACAAACTTTTTGAAAAAAAATGTTTATTTGAAAAGCTAATTGTCTACTGAAAACAGTTTTGTAAGCATTTTCTTGACCAAGCCTGGACAGTTCATACATATTGAAAACTGATTAATTTTACATGTCACTATGTAATGATGCACACATTGTGGCAGGTAGAAGCTTTGTTCTGGTCTATACTTGTTTTTCTGGAAAATGATTGCAGAAGAATATCCTCAGGGCTAAGTACAGATAGTCAAAAAACCCCAAGGCTGAGTCGATTCAATTTTCACAGGTTAGTCTAAGCTGCATAGACTGAACCAATAAGCAAATGAGCAGACATTCACTTTTGATTCTGGAAATGTAGCCATATGCCGAGTGGTTCAGGGCAGAAGCCAGAGGATGCTAAAACACACCTTCCTGCTCTGCTGGAGCAGACAGTTTGGGTCAAGGCTATCTTACCCACTCTATAAGCTTTAACGTCTTAATTGGGGGCGGGGTGGGGGTGGGGCTTTCAGAGGAGGTGCAATTCTGGGGGACTGTGAGTTAACTTGAATCTGGAGGGGATCTGGGATAGAATTTCAATAAACCAATTTAACCTAAACCAGTTAAGTCTGATACTACACCCACACCCAGGTTTATCTTAAACTGGTTTAAGCCATTTTGAAAGCAGTTTATGGGTACTGAACTTCTGTTGTGTTACAGATTTGAACTGGTTTCTGATCATTTGTACCAGTTAATGTGTAATTTCTGTCCCTAGCCCAGAAGCATATTGCTGTGCATTTTATCACTTCAAAATTAAAATGGGAAAAGAGTATAGAATAGAAAAGTCTACTTAACATGGCAAAGTTCCTATAACAGAAATCTCACCACAGGCAAACTGACACTGAATGTGGGAGCAGTGCTGTAAGTTTTATTTGAAATTAAAAGAAAGTCAGGCAAAATTACCTGAGTTCCAATTGAAGGCTGCTTGGGAAGAGCAAAGACAAAAGAAGGAAGCAACCACTGATTTCCCACATGAACTACAATATGATTTGTGCTTTCAGGAATTCCAATGAGTGTAGTTTTGGCTCCAGATTCTTATTAGTTTGACTTTATAAGTTTTCACTTGCTCTGAACATCAATTTTAAGTGAAAGATCTACTTTGCCCTTAAGCCAAAATGAAACTTCTTTAAAACAGTTATAATTTCCCCCACACAAGACCTCAATTCAGCAACCTTAAGCTTAAAAATTGCTACTTTCAGCCTTAAAGTTGCACTGGAACTAATTGGCTCTATTGCTGGTTCTTCAGAATAAAACCATTAATTGACACAGTTCTGATTAAAGTCTACTGTATTGCTACTCTTTATTATAGATTGACAATGATCTAAAAAATGTCTGCTCTGTCATGGGAAAACTGTGCTGGAATCATTAGTAAGCCTTTAAAAGTGAATCCTGATGCCACGAGAACACAAAAATGGTTTGACAAAACTGCACATTTCATGCATTGCCCGGGTTTTGCATAAAGCTACCACCACTGAACATATAATGAAAACTGGTTAATTTCATACATTCAGTGTATTTAGGAAAAGGAAAAACAAACAAACTCTACATTTAAATGTCTGTGTGACCCCATAAAGTGTGTGTGTTCCTTTTCCTTAATTCCTTCATTCTGTTTTAGCTGCTTTGAGGCATAAACCATCATTCATGAATGTTGATTTTGGATGACAGACCCTCATTAAAAAGAGGCAACAGCTTTTAAAAAGAGCTAAATTAACTGTATGTGATAGTTGAGAATGAAGAAGAGCAAGAGCAAGTTACATTTTACTTGAGCAGTTCTGGAAAATCCACCAATTGTATTTGACGGTAAAAACAAATGCATCAAAGATACAAAATATAAAAAATACTGGGTAGCTATGACGTTCGATTTACAGCTGATTACATTAAAAACAAGGAAATAATTTCAACTCAAGACATTTGGCTCTAAAATGCCAATCCCTTTCACATGCTGTACAAACCTTTGCATTAGCGTTCCAAGGCAAACTGAAACAACTGTAGCCTGCAATGTTTCTGATACACTCTCTATACCATATTCTCTGTGCCAGAAACAGAATATTTGATTGTATCTTCTAGTCTCAGATGTCATGAAATTTTAGTGTCTATGAGAATATTTTGCATGTAACCCTTTGCAAGAGGGAGCATTCAAGCACAATTTTCATATCTACATAAACTTGAAATGTATCATACAGTGACAGCTTAACAGGGTTTTAATGCTGGAAAAGTGAAACCCCATCACTGCCTGTCATATCCAGAATAGCACCATGTGTATTCAGAATTAACAGTTTCTTCAGTGACAGTGGTGAGGGCTTTCTAACATTTTTTCTGAACCCCAACTTGTCAAGCTCAATGTTTTGCATCACAGAAAAAGAACACATCAAAAAAGTCAGAGTCAAATTCTTTCTTTTACTACTGGAGATGTGTCATGGGAAGGGACAAAGAGTCAGACAGGCACCAATAAACAAAAACAACTTGAACCAGTCTCTCTCAACAGGGCAGTCCCAGCATGCTATAGGAGGGACTCTGAAACACCATAAACCCTCTTTCTCTACCTCACAGATTAATCCTTCTAAAAGGAGCTTTGCCCCAATGTCAAATGACCAATTTCAGCATGCAAGCAAAGTATAGAGGTTCAGGAATGCAGTCAAACAACATCCATATGAAAAGTATAGGGGTGCCACGCCTATAGAAGTGTAAAAAGGGCTGGCCTTAGGGAAAATGACACAATGGATGAACATGTATTTTGATGTCCCCTCCTGAGTGTTCCCCCCCGTGGCCCCTGAAGTCAGTGGCACTGCTGTAGGCAAAGGCAGGTGGGCAGGGGTCAGGGCGCAGTCCGGTGAGAAGGGGGAGCCATCCAAGCTATCTACACTTCCTGGCCCAGCTCCTCCACCCATCCTTAAGGTCAGCTCTCATTGTAAAGTAATATTGCAACCATGATGGTCCAGAAAGTATGCGAGAGGCAAGGATTTCTCAGGGAGGGTGATGATATCTTTTATTGGACCAACTTTGTAGTAGGGATAGAATTAGACAAGCTTTCAAATGAAAAACCTGAGGAAGAATGTCTTGCATTCCGAAGCTTGTCTAACACTAACCCTACTGCATAGTTGGCCTAGTAAAAGATATTGCCCTAAGAAATCGTTGCTTCATGGCTATAAAAGAAACATAGTATTTAATGGAAATGTGGATAACTATTCACACTGCATCATCCATAAATATGCTGTGAAGGGAAGAAACTCCTCTCCTAACACTTCAATGAAAGGGTAATTATTGTGTAGTTTTCAAAAAATGCTTGAAATCTGGAATTGCATTTTCGGTTGAGAAATTAATTTAATTTTTCATAACATGAACCAAAGAAAGAAGATTATATATAATTACTTCCTTAGGTTTTTGAAAGATAACAATTAGAACTGCATTTGCTTTTCTTATTTTCTTAAGGTAGAAAATGTCAAACTGTAATGAAATGCTGGTAATATGAATTACAATTCTTTAAAAAAATAAAATGTTCCTAATGGTAAGCCCAGTTTTTGATATTTGTGTGATTATACATATTTAGAAAAAAGACACCTGCAATATGAAATGGAAGTTTAGGTTTTGATAACATATTAGTAGATAAAGAATAGAAAATCTTAACAATAAAACTGTACTTTTCAGTTTTCTGTTTTTCTTCTTACCTGAAATCAATTCACATACAGATCCAAAAAAAATCCTAAAGTTCTTGTTCAACAGGAAATGAAACAAAATTGACTGCAATCAGAAAAACACCTAAGCATAAACTTAATCATGTACTTAAGTTCCTAATTTAAAATTGTACTTTCTTCAGTTGGGAAAACTAGATTATATAATATTTTAATTATAAACATGATCCATTTGTAATTATTGAATAAGGTACTAATTCAGCAAGGCATTTAACTACACAAGTAAATTCAAGTCCCTGAAAACGTATATGGAAGTCAATGAGATTGCTTATGTTTATGCTTAAAGGTAACTATATGCATTAGCATTTTGCTGAATCAGGACCCAATTACTGGGGAAAAAAAACATTCCACAGATATTAGTTAATTAATGAGTTTTATCATATTCAGCCATTTGTATTCAGGACTTTTGAAGATCAAGAGGAAATAATGGTTTCTAGTTGGTGAGCTGGCATTAGATACGACTTTAAATTCTGTACAGTAATGAGTGATTGTATTCAAAGAAAATAGTGTATCTGCAGCCTATTTTGTGGTCATAAATTATCTTTGAACAATATTTTCATTTTTATAAATGTATTAATTTTATTTTAATTTTGAATTATGTTTTCCAACTGTATCTCATAAGAGTTTTTCATGAACCTGTTCATATGCATTCTTTTCTTTAATGTTTCTCATATGTTCTATATGTTCATGGAAATCATATGCCTGCAGCATCATATCTATTCAGAGTCCCATGCTTCAGAATGGCAGTAGGAGCACTTTAATTAAAGCTCCTTCAACAAGCTTTACTTAAAGTGCCCCCACCATGATTTTGAAGTGCAGGCACACTGAATACACATGATGTGGAAGTGGCTGGAGCATGCTAATTAGCACACTCCGTTAACACGTGCCAGCAGATTCGATTAATCAAGTCTGCTCTGACATGTGCTAATTAGCATGCATTGGAGCAGATGTCTGGTATGTGTATAGGTGTCCAAATACAGCACACCTGCTGTTTTCACCTGTTGTGCATCTTTGTTTTTAGAAAACAGTTGCTTAAAAAATCATACGTATTCCATTTCTCCCCTCACTGAATTCTTTTTTCTCTCTTTTTTTTTTTTGCAAATGTTTTAGTGACTGTCCTTAGGCCATATATTTAGTGAAAACATTTTGAAAGATTCTTTGCTATGTAAAGCATCTACCTAGTTCAGGGACCTTCCCTGGGGTACATTTGAAAGACAGAAGAAACTATTTAAAAAGACCTGAAAGGACAATTGAGCAAAACTGTTTAATCCTGCTCAACTGCATTTCATGTCACTCTTGTTTAAGAATTTAGCCCAAGGGCTACTTACTTGAGACTTCTAGTGTTAAAAAAAAACAACAGATCACTACCACAAGGCAACAGCATGAGGTAATACCCAATCCAAGCAGGAAATGTTTGACTTTGCATTTTGACATTTGAGATCACAAATGCCCTCCATTTGAAAAATATACCTATTGTAGGCAATATGTATATTCTTTCTGTACTCAAATCTAGGGTAAACATGAAAAGGGAACTAGATATGTGGCATCCTCCTCTTCCTGTAGCAGACTGCTTTAACCTTAGGGTAGAAACAGACATTGCTTGACATCACATTTGTACCACCATAATGATTTTTTTGGTGTAATCAGCACAGAGCCAGTAGACATCCTTATCTTTTGTTGCACCACATCAGTGACACTTCATTTCAGCCAACATCTATTTGCTCTGTGATGTGAGAGTACAGGCAGCCCAGAGCTGCCCACCCTCTCCCACCACCATAGGCAGATGCTCCAGGTGCTTAAAGGTTCTGATTCCATGTACCCCAGGTAGGCTTGGATCTCTTAAGCCTCTGAAGCACCTGCCCAGCTTTCCCTTCTTACAGAAATGCTCCCCTAGGTTGCATCTCTGTAAGAAGGGAAAGGCTGCTCATGTTCCAGTATGGAGGCACAGGACCTGTAAAATACTGTCCCTTCACAAGAGGGCCCAGATGATCATGGGATCTATGGGATGTGCACTGACCCATGCTTTATGTGGAGGCATGGGTCACCATGGGTTGTGGTGGGAGCTCAGGAGCCAGTTAATTCCAATTAATTTCCAGTGCCCCACACCTCTCTGCTAGGACCTGTGACAACCGGTCCTTCAGGCAAACACACTTGGGCTTACCCATAACGTTATGTGAGGCACTGGTTAGTGCAGTACCTGTTATGGAACCCAGGGAATCCCTGAGCAAGAAGAACACATTGCCCCTTGTCCCAGTGCAGGACAAGGGGAGACGTGTATCACCCACCCAGTAAAACATATCAGCTGTTGCAAAATGTGTCACACCACAACTGATCCACTGCAGTTCAGCGACATTTATTTCCACCCTTGTATTTGAGTGAAGTTTGGAATATCCATCCCATGGGAAATTCTGGCGTTTCAGCATTGTCTTTAATTCCAAATTAGGATGTCAGTTAGAAATATCAATCTATTTTAATAAAATGAACAGTTCTGAAAAAGTTAATTTTGAAATGTTCCCCCTTTTTATCAGCATGTCCAGTTGGAATTGAACACATGATCATTCTCAAATATTTTTTTTCCCAGTGAGCTGAACTTTAAAAAAATATTTTATTTTGAATTAGATTGACATTAAACTGCACCTTCCTAGGGTGCCATGGTGGCTACTACAAGTTTTAGTTTGGGTGCTTCCTAGTAGGGGTGTGCGAAATGGGCCCAATTCTCAGATTTAGATTCAGTCTGAATCATGGATAGTGATTTGATTTGTTGATTCAGATCGCTGTCCCTGATTCAATTTGGCCGAATCCAAATCTGAAGATTTGATGCAGATTCAAAGAATCAGTGATTCAGCTACAGACATAGCTTTAAATGTTTTTTCTACATACCTCAAGGTACCAGGCATGACTCATGAATGCTGCAACGCTAGGTTGGATGGAGTGTCCCACAGGAGCGCAGCCACCAACCCCCCCCCTCCCTGCATGCTTGGCGGCAAACCCAGAAGTGGACCAGAAGTATTTCTGGTCCACTTCCAGGTCCACCAGGGAGCACACTGGGCCCGTCTCACCTAGTCACCCCTATTCCCTGGCTCAGTGATCAGCCACAGGAATTCTTCAGAGGCCCCCCCAGGCCTATCAGGAGACACCAGTCACTGAGCCAAGGGGCTGTGGGGGGGCACCCCCCACGCACTCTCCGGTGGACCCAGAAGTGGGCCAGAAGTGCTGGGGACCGCCCTCCCCCCACTCCTGTGGGATGCTCCATCTGCCCCACCATCATAGCATTCATAAGCTGCCTGGTACCTTGAGGTATGTAGAAAAAACATTTAAAGTTGTGTCTATGTCTAAATTGCTGAATCTTTCCAAATCTCTCCGAATCAATTAGGAGGGTTCTGATTTGATTTGGAGAGATTAAAGGGTCTCCTGGTCTGATTCGTATTTGGAGATTCAGCTGCTGAATTGGGCTGAATTTCCATCAAATCGAATCAGTGATTGAAGCTTCACACAGCCTTACTTCTTAGCCCCATTCTCTACAATGTTCTGTGCTCTTTGGTTGTACCCCATCTCCTATGATGCACTATAGTCATAATGCACCTCATGTGCCCATGAGAAAGGTTGACATCTATTTTCAGAAAACTGTATGTTTCTTTAAGATATTTTTCAGTTGAAAATTCCTTCGACAGCTTTGTTAATTTGCTATTCTCATGCTCCAGGATGCCTAGAACGATATCCCTATATCATGTACAGCACCTGGCTTCAGAAACGGGGGTCCCAGCACAGGCTGATTGTTTAATATTTAATCCAGTTCTAGACTAGAAATCTTGTTTTTCTGTTCCAGAATAATAAGTAAGAAATAAACAGGTTTTGACATTTTTCTACTAAAAAGAATTCCTATAATGGCACTGGCATCCCATGGTTCAGCCTCAGGATCACACTTATTCCTATATCCACAGAGGCACATATATAGCCAAGTGCTAGGGAAGATCTTAGCTTGTTGTGAAAAGATATTAGCTCATAATGATCCTCCATATGCACCTTGTGGCAAGCTAGAAAGAACAGCTATCATAAGTTGCTGTGTCTGTAGTTCCAACAAGTTTCTGCTCTAAGCCTCAGACCAGAAAACCACTTAGGGATGTGTTTAAATCCATTCATATTCTGTAAAGTACATCACATTAAGTCCTCAAGAATACACTGGAACTTGCACAGATTCTGAAGCACATTGCTTCCAAGAATCTAATCTCCATTCTATACAGATATGATCCTGTAGAAACATGTTCAGAAACTGGTGATTTTTTTTTTCATACACTGCTTTAAAAGGTGTAGGAGCGGTGATGTGGGCTGTGAGTGTGCAATGGCAATTCTACAGGTCATCATTATTTGGCAATGTAAGTATGGATAGCAAAGCACAGGGGTGTCTAAATCACCTGTGTGCCTGGGCTGGATCTGGACCATGGGCCTCCCTGCAGGCTGGATCCAGCCCCAGCAGTAGTAGTAGGGTGAGTGGTAGCAGTGGAGTGAGTGGCAGCTGTAACAGGTTCCCTGAAGGTTGGAACAAGAGTTGTAGGAGGGTTGATTTCAAAAGTGACACCAGTAAGCTTCAAGGAAGCTCCTTATGTTCAGGATGTAGCCCTGAGAACAATGTACCACATGCCTGGTAGCAGTAGTATTGAATGCAATGTATTTAAATAAAGATCCAGTTGCTATAATCCAAATGGAGTGCCTTTACTATTGCACAGATGTCCATGCATGAAACATGGTGTCAGGAGAGGGTGGTGGCAGTGGGTATTCAAACTGACACCCAAGCTTTCTGGAAGCTCACTGGTGTCACTTTCCAAATTGTTGTCCCAAAATTCCTGTTGAAACCTGCAGAGTTCCTTCAGGTTGTTACAGCAGTGGCAGCAGGGTTATCAATGGTGACAGAGTCTTAATAATAAAAATATGAACAACAGTTTCCAAGAAAATCATGACTGAGACTCCGAGAAAACCCTGTTATAGTGGGGTTATTAGTGGTGACAGAGTGGGCAGAGGCAGTACAAGAGGCAGCATGAAGGTTAACATAGCCATTGTTTGCCCCCACCCTCCATGATATGCCTGCACATTGGGGCTCCATCACTGGGAATTTGACAGCAAAGCCTTCCCCCAAGCCCTGCTTGTTCCTGAGGGACATATGTTTGACCCCCCCCCCCCCCCCCCCCCCCACCCAGGGCTCTCTCCACAATTTTTCCCCCCCCCCCCCCCCCCCAACTTAGAAGGCTTGTTTTCATTGTACATAATTATAGAGGGGTAGAAGAAGAAAAAACAACTTGGGTTCTTCAGTCATTACCATGGATTGTTGGAGACAAAACTTCAACAATACTAGAAGAAAAAGTATACACTAATAGTACAGTGTTTAAACTATTATAAAATAAATTATTATAATACATTTTTGCATATTTGGAAAACAGACACAGAAATGTGTGTGTGTTCTGCCATTCATAAAAGGTATTAGTAGTATTTAAATGCTATTTATAGATATTCAAAATACTTTGTGCCAGTACTGAATGGTCTGGTCCACAACTGTACTTATTCTCAGATTTTCCTTAGCCTAGTAGGCTAAGCCTACTATCATTTGACTTTTATGACTACCTATATTCCATTTCTTTTGGTGATTTGAAAATGAAAGTTTGACTTCTAACTTCAAGCTTAATAATAGCTTGTTATAAAACAGATTATTTCCCTCAAGCCATCCTTCAATCTAGGGTTTGGGGTTTTTTTTCCTTTCAGTTATTATTAGAAAGGCAGATCTGGAAGGGAAAAATGACTTAATATAAAACCACTTGTTTATTGAAAAAAGAACTTTGTTTCTTGTTGCAGAAAAATAAGACTGGGAATTTCATTTATAGATCTTCTGTTTGTAAGGAGAAAGAAATCTGAAGCCCTCAGATTTTGGAATCCTCAAACCTCCTTTACAGAAGGGGCTAGAAGTAGGCCAAAGAGGGTTTACTCAGCATTATAGGTTATGCAAGGAGTATCAAAGATACAGACTGCAGGTGAGATCTGGACTGCAGTGTCAGGTCATCGAGCACTCTATGCTGGCCTTGGGTGTTGAGTTGGCCTGTATCACACAGTGTCACAGCCATCCAGCACTGGTGTGGCCCTGCAAACAGGGTCTGGAACATGTCCATGTGTGGCATACACTCTAGGACCTCAGCTGCACACAACACCCATGCACAGCCAGTCTGGGAACCTCCCATACAACCCGCGTGTTGGGTTCAGCACCTATAGTGCTTGCTCTGTCAAGTCTAGGACATGAGCTGCACATGGTGCCTGCTTCAGCCATTTGTACAAGGCACCTGCCCTGGACTGACTAGAGTTGGTGCCACATGAAGCTTGCATCCTGGAATGGCTGTAACTGGCATCATGGGCTGCATCCAAATGAGAGCAGCTGTGAGGTACATGGTGCCACAAACACGTCTGCAGCACCACACACCTCACACGTGCTGGTGTCAGGTGTTCTCTGTGCTGCAAGGGCACACAGTCTGTGCATGCACTGCTGTTTTGGGGGGTTTTTTCATAGGTTTTGGGTTTTTTTTTTCCTTTGGATATCCAGAGGTAAAAAAAAAACCCATAGAAAAAAATGGAGCAACATACGCATGGGCAGCATGAGCCACTGAAAAGTGGAGCTGGGCCACCCGGAGCCATGCTGAGGCTACCACCCAGACTCTACCTGGCAGGATCGCTGCTGCTGTATCCCTGGGAGGCCACCAGGACCCCACTTAAAGCTGCTGGGCCCACCAATAGTGCTGGCCCCAGCCTCCCCTACCACCCCCCGGGGTAATTTGCCACACACATGACACCAGCATTCCTTGGGGACAAGTAGCTGCGGCTCATGGTGCATTGCTGCTACCTGTCCCCAGGGAACCATACATCTCTGCTCATCTGGATGTGGACAGGGATGCTGTGTCCAGCATCGTGGGGGGGTTTGTGGGCCCAATCTGGCCTGTGGGGCTGACCCTGCATTGTTCATTTGGTCCATGGACTGGTCCTGTGCCAGTCATCTACCCCATTGGGCCAGATGAGTCTGACATCCCTGAGTTATGTGGTTTTAGCTCAGTACTGAAACTATGGTATGTAAAAAAGGTAAATACTTTTGCAGTCTGCTACTTAAATTCATCCACGCATCTGATTTTATTCACCTGCACTCTTACCAAGAAGTAACTAGAATGTATTCCTGTTGAAATCTATCAGGATTGTGATGGAATCTGGTGGGACCAGTACTAGGTGCCAGGAAAATAGTAATAATATGCTAAACAGCAATTTATCCTAAAAAGTTGAACTGACATTAATAAAATATCTAGAATATTAATAGAATATGATTGTGATAGTCCTTCTCCATGCAAAAAGAAGATACTAAATTGCTAGATTTTCCCCATCTGAAATGACTTCTATATATGTGCGCTAAATGCTAATATTCCTTCACTTTAGTTTTGTTTTCAAGGTCACCTGAAGTACTTTTAAACTCCTTTATTGTCATATCTTGCAAATTATAGGACTCTTGTTTTACTTTTTATTATGCTTTAATAAGTTGATCCAAAGCCCATTGACTTCAATAGTTTTTGAGTTGCAGCCTGGATTTTAAAAATAAAGTTTCTGGTATCTTGCACCTGCAGTATCT
Organism: Alligator sinensis; assembly: GCF_000455745.1. NCBI lineage: Eukaryota > Metazoa > Chordata > Crocodylia > Alligatoridae > Alligator > Alligator sinensis. The sequence goes on from NW_005841932.1 coordinate 1,762,057, forward strand.
TTGCAAGACCAACTAATTCAGGTCCTATTTATTTATAGATAAAAAATTCCAGATCTATGAGTCACCCCTCTCAATCATGATTTTCTTGGAGACTGTTGTTCATATTTTTATTATTAAGATTTAGCACCAGACTTTATGTGAAGTATCTCACCTTTTAAATTTAATTATTTTTTAAAGTAAGAAAGAATATTATTAAGAAGTTAGTATGTAGTCTTTTGCATGTTGGTTCCATGTTCTGTGTTGCAGGGCCCCAGTTAGAAAATAATAATTCTTCTAAAAATTCTGAATAAATAATTCTTCGCTGCTCATTTACCTGGCATGCCTTTGATGGGAAAAATGAATTTAATAAGCAGACAAAGAATGATCTTCAGAAATTAAACTCAATCTATATTAGCTGGATGATCGTTTCCTCCCTTTTTTGTTGCAACTGAAACCAAACATAAACAGCACACAAAAACAGCCTTAAGCCATGGATCAGTCAAGTCCATTAACAGTCTCTATGCCTGTTCAGTGGCATCCCAGTATTTTCACATCTGATACATTGTCCTTCTCTTCATGATTGAAAAAAGAAGATACAACAAAAAAACAAGAGAATTCTCAGTCCTCAAACTCTCTACTAGCAAAAGAACAAGGGTTTTACTCCCTTAAAGTCTGACTATGGTGGGAACCTGAGAGTAGCGTGAAATTGCTCCACTCTCGGGTGCTGCTTTGACAATCCCCGTACCTCTGCATGAGCCACTTCAACCAACTCTCTCGGTCACTGCTCCGCAATCCTCTTCCAGGGGTTGTTTACTGAGCATGTCTTCCTTTATGACACCCTCTTCATTTCTGGTGGGTGAATTCTAGTTAATTCCTTGCAGGTGGAGTCCTCCCGACACCAGGGGATGTTAGATGACATCATCCTCAGCGGACAGCATCCCATCTCCTCTGTGAGATTCCCTTTTGGAAGTAACAGGGCATTAATCCCTCCATTACATTCTGGGCCATAAATGATTTGATTTCATGTGCAGCCATATTTTTCCCATATCTTGACAGTTTTTGGTTGTGGAAGTAAAAGCATCATCTTCATTTAATGGAAATATACAATCAAGGCCAGAATCTGAGTTGGCACAAACTGGTGGAGGCATGCTGAACACAAAAAAATACTTCTTAAAATTTCTGCCAAAAGAAAATCCTGTCCAGGCAATTTCTTTAGAAACACTTGCATTAGGCTTAAGGCTGCCTAAATCTAGCAGAGATGCAGACATCACAATTTGTAAAATAAATAAATAAATTCTCCTGTTTATATTAGTCAAAAAGAAACAAAGTCTTTAAAAAGCACCAGTTTGGGTGAAATCCAACTTGCACTGAAAGCAGAACCTTTCCTTCTTCTTTAATGAGAGTTGGATCAAGGCTCAGCCTCCCATTATACATATAAACATCAAGCAGCTCACATGGCTGTGAATACTGTTATGTGCACTGAAATTTCTCATTATATTTGCAAAACATTCAATAGATGTGAAGCTGACAGGAATTAATATAAGTTGCTATTGTTATTTGTCAAGTCTCAAGAAACTACATTTTTTCTGTGGCATATCATTAAAATCTACCTGTATTTTAGAATACAAAAATAAACATTTTATGTTCTAACAGTCCATGTGAATACTGTGTTATTTAAAGAATCATTGAAAATGATTGACTACTAGTTTAGAGAGGGCTATTTTGTTCAGTCTTTTCAGCATATAATTAATTCAAATGTGTTAACAGATTTTTGTCTAAGCTCAGTAAGTGGGAGAAATATTTCATTACTTCCTTTCAGTACAATTTAAATTTAGCATTTTACTTGAAGCCTGAAATAGATGCAGACTGCAATACTTCATAAAGGATGTTTCAGTTCCATCAGTACTTCCAAAATAAAATGTCTTGTTTCTCTGCTGTATGCTAATATTTAATTTTCAATTCTGTACCAGGTTCAGAAAAACAAAATGACTATTCCCAACAAATTGTTAATGACATATTTAGGTACCTATACAATAAATTATATGTTCTTAAATATAGAATTCTGGATTATCTTCAAGCACATGACATAAAAATTGGAGATATGCCTGAACTCAATAGCTGTATCTGAATATCCTTTAACTTGAAGGCATTTGGATCTGCATCTGAGTTTTCTTATATAAAATGAGTTGTATAATATGCTAGATCAGAAATCTGCATCAAAAAGACCCCTTCAACCACTAGAAAAGCTTATATTGGATCCAGTTTGAGCCTAAATTGCTCCAATAACTCCCCAAAATATCTAGCGTACATAATTGCCAGTTATATTGAGAATATTCAGTTTCCACTCTTTTATACACAGCCATTATTCATAGCATTGAGGACTAAATACTGTTCCCTATATAAAAAAAAAACAGCTATAATGCAGTAAATCTTCTGCTTTGCAGTTGAAAGAAATTTCTTAATCAAAGCAGTACATTTTCAAAGAGGAAAGGGAGATGAATGTATGGCTCTTGATATAATCTAGCCCAGAAATTCTCAAACTTTTTGGACTCAAGGCGCCCTTCACTGCATTTGAGGAATAACCCTCCATAACTTGTGTATTGAATGGCACCCAATTTAAAAAAAAACATATTTATATTTTCCTTGGGGTCAGGCAGTGGGGGTGGGGAGATCAGCTAGCCAGGGCAAGCCTGAGCCTGTGTTTATCTGCCCATCTCCTTGCAATGCACTCATCTCCTCAAACCCTGTGGCACCATTACAAGGATTTTGTGCTACCCCAGGATGTTATGGAACCTGATCTAGTCTATTAAAGGCAGTGGAAAAACTCATAAACTTTTGTTGCTTTTCAATTGTTTACATGAATTACATATAGAAGTCTTTGCATGAAAGTGGGCTCACAGACTACATGAAAATGGGCTATGTGATTAATATATAGTATTACTATACATACAATTAATTATATTTGCATTGTGTTTACACCGGGGTGGATTCAGAGGTGGTGCAGTGTGCAGTCACACCACCCTTTCAGACCACGCCATGGAAGCATCAGCAGTCAGGCCCCTTTTTTTAAATCCCTGATTTAAAAGTTAAAGTAATCCTCCTACACAAACACACTCTTGGCTCCCATTCCCTTCCCTTCTGCACTCAGCAGCATGGAAGTTTCTTCTTCCTGCTTGGTCTCTCCAGGTGTTCCCTGACAGCCTAAGAGCAGGCCCAAGGAGGGGAACCCACCCACCACCAATGATGCCATTTCCCCCAGATTTAGCCTAGCTCCACATACACTCCAGCTGGAGTGGTGCTGGATTGACTTGGGATCTCCCTTGCTTCCGGGGCAGCTGGAGACAGCAGGGACAGTAGCAACATTGGGGGGTGGGGATGATGAGGATTTGCTACTAAGCATTGAGGGGAAGAGGGTGGGTGATGACAGCTGGGTGGTAGGGGGAAGATTTTTACCTGATTCAGAGACTTAGAAGTTCCTGACAGCTGTCCCCACAATGCCCTATGCTTGCCCTGGTGTTGGGGGCTGACTCTGGGAGTGGGATGCACCTACCATTGCAGCATTGGTCACTGCTCTTGTATCCCCCTTTACAAAATCTTGGATATAGCCATGGTTCTCAGGTAACAGAAGACTATTTAGGAAAATTAAAGTATACACATTATCAGAAAGTAATACTCAAGTTTTCCAGGTAGTATCCTAATCCTTGAAATGGATCTTGAAGTCAGATGCCTGTTTCCTTATTGGGCTCCACAGAAGTCCATATGACTCTCCATGGGAATAAGAGACCATCCTTGTGCAGCTAATTGCAGAATTAGGACCTAATATTTCTGTGTCTGCTTTAAAAATCACAGTAAAACATTTTTGGCTGTGTGTGATGGGGCACAGTGGTTGCCTCTTGGCAAAGGAGGGGTAAAAGAGAACCTCTGGGCCAAGCTAGCTCTGTCTTGCTACACATGCAACTGTCTCTAGCTATAAGAGGAAGCAATGAAAAGGGAGGCCCAGTAGGTAGAAAGAGGCTTTCCATATCTAGGGAGCTTGCTGGTAGAAAGTGAACATGAAAAGGTGCTGATAGCCAAGAAGCAACTTGGGAAAAAAGAAAATATCAATGGAGGGAAATATACTCAAGGAAGAGATGGTTTGGGAAATGTATCCCAGGTAGCAAGGGCAAGTGAGTTACAGGCTGGGTGGAATTAGATCATGCTGTTCCTCTGCAATTAAATCCATCTGAAAATATGCATAATACAATATAAATAGTATTCACCAGTCCAAGAAGGCTGATGCTTCTCTGCCCTTTCCCTCACCTCTCCCTGCCCACCTGAAAAATGTTATCATTGTCACTGACTGATGTTTTCCTTGCCATTGCTATAAAAAACAAAATATTTTCCTGGCAATCAGGTCTGTCCCATTCCATTGATTCAATTGGACTTTTATAGGTTTAACTGGGTGCAGAATTTGTGCCAACTTGCCTTATTATCTTTCCATGTAATCAACCAAAAATGCAACCACAATGCAAAAGATGACATCCTGGATTCCCCTTTTCAAGAGTGTTATAACATCTCTTGAATTTGCATACATGAAAAAATAGCATGGCCAACATTTTCAAACCTGGGTGCTTAAAGGTTAGCCCCTTAAAAAGTGTCCTGGCTGTAAGGAATGGATTCTCTTCATTTTTTTGAGTGAAGGTTCAAGAAGGAGAACATTCACTTCTTGTGGCTGTTCTGTTAGGCAACATTAATTTTGAAAGTCCACATCTCTTGCCAAGTAACTGCCCTGAAGGGTTAAGGAATAGTTAATAGTTAATTATTTAATAAATTAATACTAAATAATTATTTAGAACTTTTTAATAAATAATAGTAATAGTTAAGAGAGAGAGAATTCCACAAATTGTAATGAGTGGATTTAGTTGCATCAGTGTGATTGCTTTACATTTTACCATATCATATTGCTCTCATAATGAGGCTAACATAACTTGGGCTGCATACAGACACCTGGAGAAGTTAGGGGGGGTTAGATAGGGTTAAAAATAGCCACCCAATCTAAGGTAAAGTTGGGATGGGGGGGCTAGTGGAGAGGTTGGGGGATCACGGGGTCCACAGAGAGAATCTGGGGGCAGGTAGGATTTATGGGTGTGACTGGGGGGATTGGGAGGGCTAGTGGGGTATGGAAGGGTAGGTGAGGTCCAGGAGAGTTGATCAGGGGGCCTCGTGTGGTCTGTCGGCAGGGGAGTTATCTCCCTCCCCAGCAACCTGAGGCTATTTTTAGACTCCTGACCTCCCCAACCCTAAAAATCTCTCCTGCCCCTGGGACTTACTGCCTCAGATCCCAGCAATGGCAAATGCTGATTAAACTGGCATCAGGAGTGGCCTGAGGAATGTGGGGTTTGGTGGGTTGGGGAAGTGGGGGGCTAGGTGGTCCATGGAGGGAGGATTGTCTGTGTGGGGGGTGGGGGCCTAAGTGTAAGGCCGACACATGAGTGAACTAAGTTAGATCAGGTATCCATTTTAACAAGATCTAACCTCCCATTAAGCTCTGCAAATGTCTGTATGCATCCTTGGTCTGACCCACGGTAGTAAAGTTCCAGTATAGGAACTCAGGTAATGGAGACAAGAAGTATTAAGGATTTATTTTCTGAATGGACAAGAAAGGATTCCATCTTTAAAAGAAGTCAGATATAATATTAGTGACTTGAATTTTTCCATGGATGTTTATAAAGCTAGGTATATAAAGTCTATCCGCTCCTTGGTTAGTGATTGAATATTAGCAACAGATGCAAACCAATTCTTTTATCTCATGGACTACAATGAATTAAGGCCTACACCAAAAGATGATAGTAGAAAGAATTGTGTTATAACTTATCATCATAAAATATACAATCTCATCTCCAAATCTCTCTTGTTCCTTTGTACCTTTCATTTTTTCTGTTTCACAGAAAATCTGCTTTCTGTGCTTCTCTATTTGTTTAGAAGCTAGCCTGATATGTGCGTGTTATATAAGGCATTTTATGCTATACATTTATTCTACAACTAGTCACTGTTTTCTGTAGAATAGACGTGTGCTTGATTTGAACAACCTTATTGAAGCTTATGTTACTTGTTTACAGGGATAAGTATTGACAGAACTAGGATATAAATGTGCTCCTCATGCCTTGATGGCCATGTCTGTATTGCTTCTGCAGAAGCAAGGTCTACCTCTGAGGACACAAGTCCCACCCACTTAATTCAGCTGGAGAGCTCCACAAACTGGTAATTTGGAAGTGTAGACAGCTCAAGAACAGACCTGAATGGCTCTGTGCAGACTGGAATACCTCTTAGTGGCAAGCTCAGGCTCAGTCTTGGAAGAGCCTAAGACTAGTCCTGGAAGGGCAAATGCTCAGGCCACCCGGGGCCATCTATATTGATGACGTCTATAGATGGCTCAGCATTACCCATGGCTAGAGTAATTGGGGGTGGTGGGGAGCAGTATAGAAGAGGCCTATGACAGCAGTAATGAATATGAACCATGCAGTGTGAATTCTTTAGATTCAAATACTTAGTTTTCTTGATATATCCTTTATTCTGGCCTTTAGAAAATACCAGTAATATAGCTGACATTTAGAGAAGAGTCTACATTCATTTAATTGTTTATAAGAAATAAAACTTCATGGAAATTAGAAGAAATTATATGTTGAATGTCATGTTCTTTAGCAAAGCAGATGCTGTTTTAATTGGGACTGGACATATCTTCTAGGTAATATGTTAATCCAGTGTTTATGAATACTCGGAGTAATGTCTCAGGGGAATATTGGATTACATTTTTATATATTTTATTAACTCAACCCTTTATGAATTCTATTTATTTACCTGCCTATCACAACTACAGTTAGTATAATGATTTACTGAAATGGGTTAAGATGACTGAAAAAAAAGAGCCTGTAAGTGAATCACCTGTAGTACAAAAGTTGAAAAAAAAAAGCTAATTTAAAAATAATAATGGAATATTTCATTATGTTGGTTAAAATATTAATTATTAAAAGAATGTATAAGTTCTTCTTTTCTTTGCATTAGTACATCAATTCATAAAAAAATTATTAACTGTTCTCTCTAGACAAATATCAGTTGACCAGGATAAGAGACAATGAAAATATATAGCTTGTCAGTTTGATTTATTTGAATGCTTAAAGAAGAGCAGCTGCTCAGCTTTGTTGTTTCTTGGTAATTCTTTTGGGTGATTAGAATGACTATAATGAAAAACAGTTGTGCAAGCATATGTGAATAGTTTTTACTACAGAGTGATATTATGTCTATCTAGCTAAGCATGTTGTACTGTTACCTATTATTCTACAATGCAAGCAACTTTTACATAAAACCAGTAGGAAATCTGAAGTCTAGAACTGTTTATAGACAAGCTTGAATTCAGTATGCTTGTGTCGGGTAGTTTGGATAGAGATGAGCCTGCCTTGAGTGGTGGGTTGGACTAGATGACTGTGTTTTCCAGCTCTACTTTCCTATTATTCTGTGATTCTAACACTGCTAACTCTTATAACTTAACTGAGATATGTAAGCTCTCAGCCACTCTACAAATCAGAGTTCAGTATTATTTCATATTCAGAATTTCTGTTTCCACATCAATCCTGTTCAGTGTTTTTCTGTTTCTTTTAAAAATCTTATTGGAACTAGACCAGTTACACCTAACAAGATTGAGTTGTCCTCCTGAATATACTCTATAATCAAAATCCATTATGGGTGAATTCACAACACACAGATTTCTTGAGACAAAAAACACAAATCGGACTAATAAGCAACTATTCAATTTTCAGAGGGGAGAACAACAAATGTAAAAAAGACTTTTGCATCTACCTGAAATTAATTTGGTTTACAGGAACAGACTGACAAGTATTTTTACATTATGTAGTCAAAGATCCCTGTGCATTTTTCCCTCAATAATAAAATACAGCGAGATAGCTGCATGCAAATCACACCTTTCTCTAAAGTTAGAAAATGGCTCATGCAGGCAGTGTTCAGTAGCCAGCTGACATTGGTTGTGCCATGTACAATGCTCAGAGCAGTCTAAGGATAAGACTGACTTTGTGCCTGATGTCTCAAAGAATTGCTCATTTTAGCATCTGGGAATTGTCAGAACTTCAGAACCACTTCCCATCCCAGAGAGAGGCCCATTCCAAGGGCAGAATAGATTTAGTTTTAAGGCAGCTTAGTGGTGAATATAGAACTGTGCAAAATTGCCATGGATATAGCACAAAGACTATGCTCATGACCTTAGTCCATGATTTGGGGGGAATTTGCACTCGGCTGATTTCACTGAATCTTTTTAGCAGCCTTTCATACAGTTGACCAGGAGGTGCTGATAAAGCATTTACATGCCCTGATAGATATTTGTGGAGTATCCCTAAAATGGTTGTACTCTTTCCTAGTTGGGAGGTTCCAGAGCATGGCAGGTGGGAGATCCAGAAGGGGTGCAGTGCTGTGGCCACAACCTGTTTTCAGAATATGTGACAGGCGCCACATCCAGGGACTTTTTCAAATCCACAGGGAAGGTAAGAATTACTGTCCCATCCCCCCTTGCCTTCCTTTCCATGCTGAGAGGCACATACCCTTCCTTCCTTTTACTGTTCCACACTCTCCTAATTCCCTGTCTTCTGCCTTCCACTGCTGTTGTGGCCCTGCTGTCCCAAGGGTGAGGGAAGCACCTATCCTAAGCCAGCTGGGGTGTGTGAGGACTGGGCTCAGCCCAAGACAGTGCCAATAGCAGTGGCATTTGAGTGAGGTCTCCCTCCCACTGCCACTATCCCGGGGTGAACCCAGCCACTGTGCAGCCCAGCTGTAGCAGCTCTGGAGCCCCTTTGTCCCCAAGATAGTAGGGACAGCAGCAATATCAGTTGTGGGGAAAGGGGAAAGGGAAAGAAGAGGGATGTGCCCTTGAACAGGGAGGGGAAGGAGGGGATTCTGGTTTGCTTTGGGGACTTCAAAAATTCTCTGATGTGTGCTCCCATGACATGGTCTGTCTTCCCCAGAGGAAGGAGGGCTGGGAACAGGGGCTGCACCGCCCCCTCCGCCCCCACCTGCATTGCTGGTCACTGCTCCCACACTCCTCTGTCAAATCCTACATCAGCTTCTGGTGGGTGGTGAAGGACAAGTGCTCATCATCTTCATGAGCTCTTTTCTGTAGGGTCCCCTGGGACTCCATCTTGTCACCCATCCTGTTCAAGCCACTGTGTGAGATGCAGAAATTTGGACAGAGGTGCTATCAGTATACTGATGATGCTCAGCTCTGTCTCTCCTTCTCTTCTGACCCTGGCCCCACACTATCAGTCCTTTCCCAATACCTAGTCACAGGAACTGGATATGGGTGAATTAGGTGAAATTGAATCTGAAAAAAATGGAGATGATGGTGGTGAGCAGGCCACTTGACTTTGTGGGGTTTTGGGACACCTCTTATTGATGGGGTTCAGTATGACTCAAATTCACAGCCTTGGTGTGCCACTAGACCCCTTACTGCAGCTGGATCTTCAAGTGCAGGCCATGGCTAGGAGTATTTTTTGTCAACTCTATCTGGTAAGAAGGCTGCAACACTTTCTTTTAGACTCTGATCTGGCCACCATCATCATGTCTTTGTAACTTCAAGGCTAGGCTACTGCAATGCACTCTACACAAGGTTTCCTTTGAAATCCATCCAGAAGCTGCAGCAGGTATAGAATGAAGTGGTTCGCCTTCTGACAGGCTTGTGTCTCTAGGGGCACATAACTCCAGTCCTCCAACATCTGTTCCCAGTAGATTTCCAGGTGCAATTCAAGGCTCTAGTTTTGAACTTTAAGGGTGCATCTACATGATACACTTAATACACAGTAGCCTAATAACACTGTGCAGTAGCATGCCGGGCAAAAACTGCTAAAATGCTACTGTGCAGTAGTATTAAGCTACTGCGCAGTAAGCATCACAAAAAATCTGTGTGCCGGCACTACTGTGCAGTAACTATAGTTACTGCACATTTAGTTAGTACTTCATTATGAAAGTACTAAACTAAATATTCAGTAACTAATGCACATTAATGAACATGTAGACATGCCCTAAGTCTCTAAATGACCTGGTCTCAGCTTCTCCCTTATGCTAAGGGAACTAGGAATTGAACTAAGGGACCACTTTTTTCCTTATGATACATCATGATCCCTAAGGCCAGCTGACATCAACCTCCTGAAAGTACCACCAGTACTCAAATTTGCTTGGTGAAAATATGTGGTAGGTCATTCTTGACAGTAGCTCTTTAGCTCTGTAACTCTTTTCCTCTTGTGGTTTACTGGACCCTGAGTCTGGACATCATTTAGAAGCACTCCAATACCTTTCTATTTGGACAGGCATTTAGCAACCAAAGCTAGGATATTATTTAGTGGGCTCTGCTTCATTTTTTGTTTTGTTTTTGTTTTGTTTTGTTTGAGTCATTCTGTTTCTCTTACTGTAAACCACCTTGAATCTTTTTTAGGAAGGGAAGCATATAATTTGCATAAATAAATACATAAAAATGTCTCACTGCAGTTGATGATCTGACCCTGGGAAGGGAATCAGATCAGCATCAAGAAGAGCAACATCTTTCTGCATGTCATTATAATGTGACAGTAATGGCATAACCATATATCCTGTTCCACCAAAGTCCATGGAAATGCCAAAACATCTCCCACTGAACTAAGAAGCCATCTCCAATGTACTTAAATGGCAATTGGATTACAAAGCATGTGGAAAGCAATCTCCATAAAGGAGTGTTTGACAGCTCGCATGTGTAACTCCGTTGAGTGACTATAGCTGGAAGAGAATGGGGACCAGCAGGTGATGGAGGTAAGAATTTGCTGTCTATTTCAGTCTCTTTAAATGGTGGCTACTTCTATGGCAGAGCAGCTTAGCTACTGGGTAGAAATTGCCTCTATTTAAAGAAACTAAAGTAGACAGCAAATTCTTATCCTCCACATTTTATTTGGGATTTATATGAGGGATGTGTGTCAAAGAGACCATACACCAAATGCAGCAAGCACTGGCTTCAGCCATGCAGAGCTGGTCTAGTGTGGGCTGCACACAGCATGAGGGTTGTAGCCAGCAGACTGTACGTGGCACATGGGGCCAGTCTGGGGCAGGCACTTCATTTGGTACCCATGCTAGACCAGCCCTGTGCCCTGGATCCATGGGCAGTCCAACATGGGCTCTACATGCAGTACATACATACCCTAAACTGGCCCCACATGCCATGTATAGCATATGGGACCAAGGTTAGTATGTGCTGCATGTGGTGCATGGGGCTGGAGCTGTCATGCGTACCGCATGTGGTGCTCACACTGGACTGGACCTGCAAGCTGGATCTGGCATTTTAGACTGGTCTGTGGGTCCAATATGGTCTGCAGACCAGCTTTGTGTCTGTCATCTGACCTAAGGTCCTGGATGGGCAACTGCATAATAAAATTAATACAGCATTTCTTCATATCAGTGAAAGTTTTGTTGCTTATATGGTGGTTAGTAGGGCTTCAGTCACTGATTCAATTCGGAGGAGATTTGGCCTGATTCAGCAGCTGAATCTCCAAATTCAAATCAAATCAGGAGGCTCATTAATCTCTCCGAATCAAATCGGAAGTCTAAGATTCGATTCAGAGAGATTTGATGATCCAGACTTAGACACAGCTTTATATTTTTTTCCTTCATACCTCAAGGTATCAGGCGGCTTATGAACACTGAGATGGTGGGGCGGATGGAGCATCCCATGGGAGTGCAGGGGGGTCTCCAGTGTGCTCGGCAGCAGACCCAGAGCACTTCCAGTCCACTGAGTGTGCGGGAGACCCTTCTCCCACCCTCCAGCTTTGTGACTGGTGCCTCCTGGGTCTGGAGGGGTACCCAGGGCTCCCCCGTGTCTGATCACCAAGCCAGGAGGGCGCAGGGGGGTCCACCACTTAGCACATGGGTACCCCGCCTCGCACTCCTGTGGGTACCCCGCCTCGCACTTCCATCCGCCCCACCATCTCAATGTGCCTGGTACCTCGAGGTATGTAGAAAAAAAATATAAAGCTGTGTCTATGGGTGAATCGCTGATTCTTTGAATCAGAATCAAATCTTCAGATTCAGATTAGGCCAAATCGAATTGGGACAGTGATCCGAATCAGCAAATCAAATCACTGTCCCCCAAATTGGGCTGAATCTGAATCAAATATGGCCCACTTTACATACCTCTAGTGGTTAGTAATTTGGGTGATTCTGATGATTTCATGGTATGGATTGTCAAATATTACATTTATAATCCAATATCTGCTGGTTTCACTGTAATTAAATCAGAGAGGGTTTTGTCTTTTTGCTCCTGCTAAGTTGTATTGTCTATCCCTAGAAATATGATGTAAAACAAAGTTAGGAATTGATCTTGTTTCATTAGAATTGAATAAAAAATATTAGGTTACATAAGCCCCCTTTGCTTCCTAACAGCCATTCTCAAAGATATTCATTTCCTGTGTTTGTAATAGCTGAGGGTCAGACCCCTTAAAATTGGGATATTTTTAAAAACATTTGAAAAGTTGTCTATCTCTGATCTCATCAAAATCAATGGGCACTTTACTACTGACTGCAAGGGTAGCAGAATTAAGCCAGCTATGGGACCTTTGGACAATTCCCTCCAAAATATTCAGGAAACTTAATTACATTTATGTTTAAAACCAAACGACCTCTCCCCTTCATTCTCCCAAAAATACATTACTCAGTCCTGTTGACATCAAACATCACTTTTCTTATGAAAAATAAAACTAGCCAGATCAAATGAACAAAATAATTTAATTACAATATATTTCATATGTTCAAATATTTTTAGATATTTGGGGCACCTAAAATTAACATATTACATGCTTTAATAAGTAAAAATAAAGGAAGACTTTAATTTTTCTAGAAACCTGTACAACACAGCTATACTTTCCTAAAGCTGGTTTTGTTTCCTTCATGCTTTAATTTTTTCAGTCACAAATAAGACTGAGTTCACCAAGTAAGACACATGCACTTTCAAGGGACCACAGACTTACAATTTCTGTTACTTATACATTCTTTTTCATAGTCTTATATAATTACCTTATGTTTCATCTTCAAGCCTTTAAAAACAAATCTCAAGACCCAATAAGCCAGAGATCTGTTTGGTTAAAACAAAAGAAATTCACTAGCATGATCGGCTTAAATGAAATGTAACTTTTTCACTAATTCACAGAGATAGAAATTAGGGCTTTGCAAAACAGCAGCATTCCACTTTGACATCTGTTTTGATGTTTCAATGGAACAGTGTTTCATATCGAGTTTTGTTTAATTTAAAAAACACTGATCTATTCCATTTCAATGATCCTGTTTCAATGTTTTGATCAGCTGGGGAAGGGAAATCAGCCTGGCTGTATTCCCCTCCCCAGCACTGCAATTGGGCTAGGGAAGGGAAGGGAAGGGAAGGGAAGGGAAGGGAACTCAGGCTTTCTGAGTTCCCCTCCCCAATGCTGTGATTGGGATGGGGCTAGGAAAGGGAACTCAGCCCAGCTGAGTTCCCCTCCACAGCCTGCAATCGGGCTTCAAGCAGCTGGGAACTTGAAGTGATTGGGTTTCAAGTGGCTGCACTGGACTTCAAGTGGCTGGGAACCCAGCCTGGTGCAGGCGGGCACGGCACAGCCCCCAGGCTGCATCCCGCCCACCTCCACGAGGCTTCAAGCTGCTGGGAACCCAGCCTGGTACAGATGGGCGCAGCACATATCTGCCTGCACCAGGCTGGGTTCGGGTGAGCAGGGTGCAGCCTGGGGGCTGCGCTGTGCCCACCTCCACTGGGCTGCATTGCCAGCAGCTTGCAGCCCCATGGAACTCAGCCCATTGGCAGGAGGCAGAGCATAGCTCTGGCCCTGCCTGCCTTCCACCATCGGGCTAAACTCCATGGGACTGATGGAGCTGATTGGAAAGCAGCCCAGTGTGAGGAGGCAGGCAGAGCCAGCACTGTGCTCCAATTGGCTCAGCAAGCCCCAGGAAGCGTAGCCCCACAGCAGAAGGCAGGGAGAGCCAGGTCTGCGCTCCCTGCTGGGCTGAGCCACATGGGGCTGTGCAGAGCTGCTGGGAACACAGCCCTGGCTCTCCCCTGCCTCCTACCACCTAGCTGGGCTGCTGCTTCGGAACTCAAAACGTTTTGAAACTTTCAAAACCTTTCGACTGGCCTCGTTTCATTTTGAGGCTGTTTCAAAGCCCTCTATTTCATTTCAATTTCACTGTTTTGAGCTTGAAATGAGTTGAAGCAGCATCGAAGTGAAACAGCCGGCAAAATTTCACAGAGCCCTAATACAAATCCCAGCTATAGTTAGATTATACATTTTAGTTATAGTTAGATTATTGATTTTAGAAGCTCAAAATGAATTAAATGGAAATGATTATTATCATAAGTGAGCACATTTTTGTTATAATGAAAAATATGAAAGGAACATCTTGTGCTATTTTCAGGAAGAAAGAGATGTTAAAGACTCCCTTCCAGAAATGTAGCCTGCATTACCTTTATAGGTAAACACAATGATTACCTATGAAACTAAATGAGTATAGTAATGAAACACGTATGGAAATACTGAAGGGGGTAGATAGGTAACATTTTCTGGTAGCAAGGGATAAAATGTATTAATACAAAAGAACAGATAGTTTCCAGGTTTCTTTATAACTTCTATTTCACCTTACATAGCAAGAGAAAAATCTGTCATTCAGAAACATTGGTGCTTACCTTCAAGTGATTTTAACTTTAAAATATCATCGGCAGCCTCTCCCACTTCTTTTATCTGTAAAACAGATAATAATCTTAAGGATTTATCAGCGATATTAGACATTTATATTACTCCTTTCCACCCTAGTATATCTTCTGGGAATGTTCTACATTATAGTTGCACGGTATGATAGAGATGACACATTTACCCATTTACACTCAGGGAAGGAATCTATACCCTGAACTGATGAAACTTATAGTTACAGAGTATAAGTCTACAGTAAAAAGAAGAAATAATGATAACTTATCTGCAAATCCACTGAAAGCAATACATCCTTAATAGCTGCTATAGATATTGTAAGATTTCTATGTATAATGGCTCCCTTGGATACTTTAGTATTGGATGAAATATAGGAAGAAGTAACAAATGCAACTAAGAAAGTACACAATGAAAAAGGAACAAACAAAAAAAGGAGATTGCCTACATATAACACTTACAGAGATACTTCAAAAGAAGGCATAGCTTAAAAGGTTGTAACTCTTCCATGTGATCATTCAGTACCATATTTACTTTCTGCAAGAACAAATTATTCAAAGCAAAAGACATGCACAGAATGTCCATTATGAACATATGGGCCTGATTTACCACTCCATTACATCAGTGTTACTCTGCCATTATTCCATTTATTTCAATGCAGTCACCTTGATGTTTATGTGGTGTATCAGAGTGGATTAAGCCCAGTAATTTTTATAATGTAAGGAACACAAACCGACATCCTTGACAGGTGGGTTCTATGCTAAATGATTCCAAAGAGGACTTAATCCCAGAAGTTGTTCCCTTTGTGAATTTAAGGCTTTGGGCACTTTTCAAGGAAATATTTAATGCCTAATGTGTTCTGGCCTTTCTTGGGGTATGATGTGGCTCTGTGTGATCTCACTGACTTAAAAGCATTCTGAACTGTTAAATTAAAACATACTTCCTTGATCACTATTCATTAGCTAAATCATTTCCTCCAGTTAATTTCTTAAATGAGAAAAGACAAAGATAAAGTAGGGAAATCAACGTTTCAGGTGTCCTCCTTAGTATTATTTTCATGTGTATATAATTGAGATAACTCAGTCCTCTAGACAGTAATACAAATGGATCTGAAAACTTACCACTTCTTGCTACTGCAGTCCCTGAAAATATAAGTTATCTTGCCTTCCCAAATTGCAATTACTCTGGTATCATCATTTTCCTGATCATGCAACTCAGAGAAAACTCAGTTTTTCCAACAACCAACTTTTCTGTTTTTCATTTCTTTTCTGCTTTTCAGCCTTCCAGGTGAGAGCTATACACATAAAGATTAGAGAAGAAAAACTGGTGTCCTAAACCTAGAAAGATTCCACATTCATTTAAATTACTACACACACACACACACACACACACACACACACGCACACACACACACTAAGATACCTCAGTGCATTTCAAGTAATTTTCATTCTATAGGTGCCAAAAAAGAATAGGCTTTTCATTAAGATACAATATTCAGTGAAGGAGTATTGAAAATTTTATTTTTATTATCTCCCTTCTTTTCCTTCATCCACTTTCTCTTTTCCCCATTTTACTATTTAGACTTAGAATGACAAATTAAAAAGTGACAAACAGTTCATTTGTAATAAAATGAATTTTAAGCAAATGTTTTCTATATGTTCGAAAAGGTTTTTTTTTTCTTTTCCTTTTTTATTTAAAATAGCTTTAGATAATTTCTTCTCCATTTGAGAAATTTCAATAAATTCTAGTAAAAGAATTTTAGAAATCCACCTCAACCCTCAATGGCCTATAAGGCTATGTTAGAAAAGCAGGTTAAGGGATACCAGTCTCTCTAACCAATGGCACAAAAGGGAGTGATGTGCTAGTGTCAAGTCTGGCAAACTCTGCCTCACCAATCTGAATAATCAGGTACCCATTTGCAGTTGCGTTGATGAAGGATGGTTTTGGCACAAGTCTGGAATGGAACCCTAGCAAGACACCCAACCATTATACCACTACACCCCAATAAACTTTGGTTAATGCACATATTTCAGATCATTTCATGCTTCCTTGCACCATTAAAGTTTTTTTCTGATTATTCTTATTTTGATTTGCATAAACACAAATTTTGATAGATACTGGACCTGTCTACATGTTCATTACTGAGCCTTATGTTTAGTATTGAGTTACTGCACAGTAACACTGGCGCACAGTTATTTTGTGATGCTTATTGTGTGTTAGCCTAATAACACTGCACAATAGGCTATTAGCAGTTTTTAAGTGCCACACTACTGCATAATGTTATTAGGCTAATGTGCAGTAAGCATCTTGTATAGACATGCCCACTATGACCCTTTTTCAACACAGTATCTTGTGAAGTTCCAGAGTGCACAGGGAATGATGTTTACTCTGCCAGCCTTAAAGAAGTGTCAGCATGCACTCTTCTCTTCAGATGGTCCACAAAATTGATTTTTATTTATTGTACTGTATTTATTTATACTAAGTTTATAATGTATAATAATTTATAATATTTTATCTATTAACTCTCTTTCATGGAGTGTAAAAATGCATTTCCTTGTTTTTTAAAAATATGTAAAACAATAATTTCTAAAGTATTTATTAAATTTATTTCTGCTTTTAGATTATCACAAATATTCTTATTGAAGTGCAGGTTCATACACATATGCTTCAAGCACTTATGCCTGACCTAATAGTTCTTACACATATATACATATATGCTCACAGTAACCTCCTCACTGTCCTGCCTGCCACAGAAAATTAGGGTTGGAAGGGACCTCAGAAGATCATTTAGTCCAACCCCCTACTCAAAACAGAACCATGCCCAACAATATTATCCCAGCTAAGGCTTTGTCTAGCTTGGTCTTAAAACCCTCCAAGGATCCATAGCTTCCATAAGCTGTCTAGGCAACCTGTTCCAGTGCTTTACTACTGTCTTGGTGGGAAAGTTTTTCCTAATATGTAACCTAAAATTCCTTTGCTGCAACTTGAGACCATTGCTCCTTGTTCTGTCATCTGCCATTACTGACAATAGTCTAGCTCTATCCTCTTTGGAAACAACCATAGGCAGTCGAAGGCTTCTATTAAATCCCCTCAGTATTCTCTTCTTCAGATGAAATAAACCCAGTTTCTTCAGCCTCTCCTCAGAAGTCATGTGCCCCAGCCCCATAACCGTTTTTATTGCCCTCCATTGGAGTCTCTCCAATTTGTCTGCATCCTTTCTGCAGTGGGAGGCCCAAAACTGGACACAACACTCCAGATGTAGCCTTACCAGTGCTGAATAGAGCGGAAGAATTACTTTCCTTAATCTGCTGGCAATGCTCCAACTATACAACCCAGGATGCTGTTAGCCTTCTTTGCAAGAAGGGCACACTGTTGGTTCATATTCAGCTTATTGTCCACTTTTATCCCCTGGTCCTTTCTGCAGAACTGCTGCTTAGCCAATTGGTCTCCAGCCTGTACCGGTGCATGAGATTTGTTCCATCCTAAGTGCAGGACTTTGCACTTGTCATTATTGAACTTCATGAGATTTTTTCTGGTTCAATCCTCCAATTTGTTGAGGTCTCTCTGAATCATAGCCCTACCCTCTACTACTTCATATCATTTACAAATTTGTGGAGGGTGCACTCCATCCCATCTTCCAGGTTGTTGATCAAGATATTGAACAAAACTGGTCCTAGGACCAACCTCTGAGGCATTTGACTTGATACCAACTGCTAACTAGACATTGAGCCATTTTGAGCTATTACTACCCTTTGAACTCAACAATCCAGCTAGTTTTCTATCCACCTTATAGTCCATTCATCCCACCTGGACTTCCTTAGCTTGCTTGAAAGAATATTGTGGGAGACCTTGTTAAAGTCAAAGTATATCACATCCACTTCTCTCCCTATATTCACAGAGCCTGTGATCTCATTGTAGAAGGCAATCAGGATGGTCAGACATGACTTCCTCTTGGTGAATCCATGATAACTGTTCCTAATCTCCTTCTCCTCCAAGTGCTTAGAAATAGATTCCTTGAGGATCTGCTTCATGAGTTTTCCAAGGACTGAGGTGAGGCTGACCAGCCATAAAGGTGGACAATACATTTGATTTAATAGATTTCATAGATCTCATGGACATTAGGGGCTGGAAGGGACCTCATGAGATCATCGGGTCCAGCCCCCCCACCACAATAGGTGGGAAATCAGCTGGGATCAAGTGCCCCCAGGAAGAAATAAATCTTGATATTTTTTGATGGAGTCCAGAGTAGGTGCTTGCACCACCTTGGGTGGGGGGAGGGGGAGAAGGGGGGGGAACCTGTTCCAGACCATGAACACATGCACCACAAAAAACTTTTTTCTTATATCCAGTTGTTGCCCTGTGGGGTCAGACCAACTCCCAGGATCTCAAAATTGCACTGCTAGACAGGTGGGCGCAGTGTACAATTACACATACACAAACACAGAAATCAACTAGGTGCATACACACACACACAGTCAATTACCAGCCTAGCCGTATGCACACCTGTCACCAGTTCAAACACCTACACACACTATACAGACCAAAAATTAGACCAGAATCAATTATCAATACCTGCATACCCAATACACACACACGGATCACTAATTCGTATATCATGCACACAGTGACATATATGTATATCAGTTCACATACATACCACTCACCTACACGTACACACAGATGAGTTCCTAACTTGGGTGTTGTGATGTGTATGTATGTATGTGCTTGGTGTACTTGGGATACCTGGGGAAAGGTTAAGGTAAGAAGGTGGAAGTGTAGGGAGTGAAAGTTGCCAGGGCCAGAATTAGAACTGGTAGACTAGGGAGAGCTGGGCTGAAGAACTGAGGCTTGGGGATTATTTTAGGTTAACTGACTTTAATTGATTAAAGGACAATGCCCATAGCCTGCAGAACAGGGGAGTGATGCCAGAGAGAAGCCAGCACAGAGGCTAGGACCGAAGCAGGAGTTATGGGGGAGCCAAAAGGTAAGTGGGGAGAGGGAAACTGGGACAGAGGGTGCAGGGGAGCTACAGAGGGTGTGGAGGACACTGAGGGCTGGCTCTGGGAAACAGGGGTGCTGGAGAGGGACTGCTGGGGAGCTCAGGAAGCTACAGGGGGAGGGGCTGCTGGTGCCAGGAGCAGGAGAAGGGCTCTGGCTGCCAGGAAACCTGTGGGGCAGCCTGAAGAAGCTGTGAGTAAGTTGGTGGCAGGCCAGAGGACTGTGGGGGGAGAAGGGGCAGCTAGAGGGGGTGTGGGGGAAAGCTGGAGAACACAGAGGAAAGGGGGAAAGGGGCAGGAAAGGTTGGGAACAGAAGATGGAGAAAGAGATGGGGAGAGGCAGCAGGAGGCAGAAATGAGCAGGGCTGAGAGGCTAAAAGTGGCAGGAAGAGCTGCAGAAAGACACAGGAAGGAGGTGATGGACAGCAGAAACAGGGCCAGGAGGCTATAAGCGGCAGAAATGGCAGGAAGGGCTACAGAAAGACATGGGAAGAAGGCAGTGGACAGCAAGAATGGGACACTGAGAGATGGCAGAAAGCATCAGGGCCAAGAGGCTGCAGTAGGGGAACAGAGAAGGGACAGAGAGGAGCTGAGAGGTGGCAGGAAAAGGGTGGTGGAGAATCTGAGAGAGAGAGACTGGAATTTAAGAGGGGGAAGGGACCAGGGCTCAGTAAAATGCAACCCAACTCGGGGTTACAAACGATAGTGGTTTTATTGAACAGGCAGACCTTGTGTGACCCTAGTGCACCTAGTGACCCTAGTGACAGGAGGCATGCCCAGGCAAGGGTTAGCCCCTGGTGTACTGAGCATGTGTGCTTCAGGCAGGAATGTGCAGCTTTGGGTGTTGGTAATGCTGAGGTACAATGGTAGAGTTGCTGGTTCTGCAGGGTCTTTTGTCTTTCAAGTGCTGGGTTCTTGTCTCTGTTCTTGGGAGAGGTCTGTAGTTCCTGGATGAATCAATGCAAGGTGATGGCCTGGTCATTACAGGCCATTCAGTAGAGGCCTGCTACTATTGTATTTCAATCATTCCCAGTCACCCCCATTCATCTGGGAACCAATTTACATGGGAGGGGTAGACATAATGGGGATGATCTCATGGGGAACATGCAAGTTCATGGTAGCCTGGGAGATAGTGACCATCACTTGGTCAAGTTCAGTATCCAGCGAAGGGTGGGTGAAGTAACTAGTGGGGCTAAGCTGTTGGACTTCAGAAGCGTCAACTTTAGCAAGCTTAGAAGGCTAGTTAGTGAGGGGATGCAACTCAAGAATGTAGAGCAAATGGGGGTCCAGGAGGGTTGGAGGCATCTCAAGGGAGTGATCCTTGGGGCTCAAAAGGAGTCTATCCCATTATGTAGGAAGGGAGGTAAGGGGGGAAAAAGCCCCCTTGGCTGAACAGGGAACTCCAGGAGAGTCTGGGGGCAAAGAAAGATATTTATAGGCAATGGAAGCAGGGAGCAGCCACCAAGGAGGAATATATTTTCCTGGCGCGCTATTGCAGGGAATCAGTTAGACAGGCCAAGGTGGGGCTTGAGCTCAGGCTGGCTTCAACAATCAAGGACAATAAAAAGTCCTTCTTCAGGTATATAGTGGGCAAAAGGAAAGCTCAGAGAAACATAGGGCCCCTGCAGGACAAATCAGGACAGTTTGTGGTTGACGCAGGAAAAAAGCAGAGCTCTTCAATGAGTTCTTCGCTTCAGTATTTCTATGTACCGACCAAGCCAATTCCCCCACCTCGATCATTCACGGATGTCCACATGGCACCAGTCTGCCTACGGTTAGTTCTGAAACAGTTAAGGAGATCCTGGAAGAGCTGGATGGGTACAAGTCAGCAGGCCCGGATTACCTCCATCCACGGCTGCTGAAAGAATTAGCCAGTGTAATAGCTGAGCCACTGGCACAGCTGTTCGAGCACTCGTGGTGCTCCAGCCAGGTCCATGAGGACTGGAGAAGGGCCAATGTGGTGCCCATTTTCAAGAAAGGGAGAAGGAATGAGCCGGGTAACTTTAGACCAGTCAGTCTTACCTCTATTCCTGGGAAAATGCTAGAGAAAATAATCAAAGAGCACATTTGTGAAGGCCCAGCAGGGGAAACGATGCTGAGGGGAAACCAGCACGGGTTTGTCACAGGTAGATCCTGCCTCTCAAACCTTATAGCCTTCTATGACCAGGTCACACACTGCCTGGACATGGGAGCCGAGGCTGATGTCATCTTCCTGGACTTTAGGAAGGCCTTCGACACAGTTTCGCACCCTAGCCTCACTGGGAAGCTAGCAGACTGTGGAGTGGATGCCTACA
>NW_005841932.1:1784844-1787187 GCF_000455745.1 Alligator sinensis
CTGACCTTGGTCCTCTTTCCTGCCAGGGGCAGGGGGTTGGACACGATGATCCATTGTGGTCCCTTCCGACTCTACAATCTATGAATCTATGAATCTATGAGTCACAGTTACAACACAGGGGATGCCCGGGCAGAGGACACAAGATGGAGGCTTGACATTACTTTGGTTCACTTACAAACACAGGCCTAAACCATACAACATCCATATGAAACAATAAAAACCAATTAAAAAATCATAATAATACAATATACAACAGTAAAAATCAATACAAACCTAGCAAAACACTATTTACAATATAAAAAAAGGGCTTGTCATATAAGAACTTAGCTTACCTAATACTACTAATAACTACTTATAAGGGATAGAGAAGTCAGATAGAAAATTAGAAATGGTTAGGCAAGTGGAGGGAATTCATTTCTTTATTTATTTATTTTAATATAAAAACAGGGGTTTTGCTACACAGTCTAAATCATCCTTCCTGGAGTTTATGGCCTTTAGACCTTGTTATCCCTTGGGGAGATGTGGTGAAAAGATGTTCTCCCAGGTCCTGATGTACCCCTCTTATGAAGTTGTAGGCTGCCACCAAGTCCCCCCTGAGCCTTCTCTTCTCCAGACTGAAAAGTCTCAAATCCCTCAGCCTCTCCTCATATAGCCTTCCCTCCAGGCCTTGGATCATACAAGTGGCTCTGCTCTGGACTCTCTCAAGCTTCTCCACATCCTTCCTGAAGTGGGGGACCGAATACTTGATGCAGTACTCCAGCTGTGGTCTCACCAGGGCCGAGTAAAGCAGGAGGATGACTTCCCTGGTTTTGCCTGAGATGCACGCCAGAGTTTAGTTAGCTTTTCCCACCACCGCATCACATTGGTGGCTCATATTTATCTTGTCGTCAATCAAGACACCCAAGTACCTTTCGGTGGTGATGCTAGCGAGTGTAGCACTGCTGAGTCTGTAAGTATGCTGAGGGTTCTTCCTACCAAGGTGCAGCACTTTTGCACTTCTCTGCATTGAAGGCCATCTGGTTTTGGTCAGCCCACCTTGAGAGTGTGTCCAAGTAGGCCTGTATCCCCAACCTGTCCTGTGGTATGATGGCCCTCCCCCATAATTTGGTATCATCCGTGAACTTGGTCAGTTCACATCTGACTCCCGAATCTAGATCATTGATGAAAATGTTAAAGAGTCCTGGCCCAAGTACCAAGCCCTCAGGGACTCCACTGGTAACCTTGCGTCACATTGATTTGCTCCCTTCAAGGAGTACTGTTTGGGTCCGACCCCATAGCTAGTTGCCTAGCCATCAGACCATATGATGATCAAGGCCACATTTCGCCAGCTTAACCATGAGGGCATCATGGGGAACTAGGTTAAAGGTCTTCTTGAAGTCTAGATAAATGATGTCCACATCATCTCCCTTGTCCAGGGCATATGTTACGTGGTCATAGAAGGAGATGTGGTTGGTCAGGCAAGACCTGCCAGTCATAAAGCCATGTTGGCTGGGTTTCAGAAGCTTGCCTTCCATTCGTATGGCATTGATGGATCCCTTGACAATTTTCTCCAGGATTTCTCCAGGGACAGATGTTGATATTTTTCAGTTGTCCAGAAACTCCCTCAATTGCCATTACCAAAACAAACAAACAAACCCAAAAATGGCCAGTGGCTCTGCAATCACATCAGCCAATTCCCTCAGCACTCTCAGGTGTGTTGTGTCCAGGCCCATGGATTTGTACATGTCCAGCTTTGCTAAATAGTCCCTAGCCTGTCCTTTCACAATTGTTGGCTGCTCACCTCCTCCCCAAATTGGTGCAGTTGTCTTGGAGCTGGCACTGTATGTGAAGACTGAGGTAAAAAAAGGGCAGTGAGTACTTTAGCCTTTTCTGCATCATCTGTCACTAGGTTGCCTCCCCCATTAAGTATGGGGCCATACTTTCCTTGATTTAAATCTCAGGTAAGTGCTTTAAACACCAGGATACGTCAGCATCCCTACTAAAGCTGTTTCACTCTGCATATATAAATTACCCATTGGTCACAAAATAGACTACCTTTAATACTTGGTCATTGTGGGACTGGCCTAGGTTATGGGGGATCTTACATTCTTTTTTCTTTTCTTTTTTTTTTTTCTTTTTCCTTTTTTAATTAAAAAAAAAACCTGCAAGCAGTCTTGGGTTTCATTGTGGCAGAAGTCCAAAATTTTGCAGATACCTGTGAGCCAAGAAAACTGTTTTTGCCCAGCTATAATTTATATTTTACAAATGGGTAACTGCCGTACAGAATAACTGTTTTTCCCAAGGTCACTTAAGAAGGCTTTATAATCTTAGTCCAGGGCCTTCGTTACAAAACAGTCCTTTTCT
>NW_005841932.1:1787218-1826250 GCF_000455745.1 Alligator sinensis
TAATTTGTACAGGACAGTAGGAGAAAACTCCCTTTTACTTCCCCAGTGTGCAGTAATTTGTGTCCTGTCATCCTGTGTATGTGAGGGAGGCTGGAGAATGCTTATGGCATCATCTTCTTTCACCTGTGCATGTTCACAGGGGCATAGCAAAATAGAGCCCTTCACCTTTATTAATAGAAAAGTAATGGTAATACATCATAAAACAAGACTGCTGGCATAATGACAAAAGCTCCTGTCCCAGCTCCCCAAAAACCACAAATGTCATTCTGGCTAAGAACTACAGTGTTCCCATCCTCCAGGCTTTTTTTTTATTTTTCAGTGGTGAAACGTCCTGACTATCATCATGCACCTGATGCTTTTAAAAAGCTAGTATTTTGTTAGCAGGTTCATTTACTAGCACCACACAGATCAAGTTTTGATGAAACACAGCAGGCTTCCTCCATTCCTCCCCTCCCCCCCTTCCTCCCAAAATTAATAGTATAATTTTAAGATGATGCGGTGCCTTGTTATAGCACTATATCACAGGTCATTTCTACCATTTGTCACCACTGGAGTCAGGCACCCCAGCATCAGAATCACTAGCTTCCTCATTAGTCTTCAGTAGTAGGCAGCACCTTTGACTCTGCTGCAGAATTTCAAAATATCATTAAAAAATCATTAGAACCCCAAATGGAACATTCTGAATCTATGCTTCACTCAGCATAGTTTTCTTGTGCTCTCACAAAGATGATAGCAGCCATATCAGTAATTTATATAAACTGCTGTGCTATGCCATCTGCATTTCTATCATGAAGTTGCTTATTACTTTGCCTTTGTTTTCTGGCAGACTATATACATATAATGGAACTGCCTATGTTTCCTACAGCCTGAGTAGATTGCTTTAAGTGTTACCCAAGCTGCACTTAAAGATGAATTAATAGGGGTGTCATGCTGCTTCTTTCAAGCACCCACTTTCCTGTGTGATGTCTTGGTGCTGTTACCCTTTACCCTGATACTTCTCTTGAGCAGTACCTTACCTGCAAAATTCATGAATACATTTTTCGCTGTGTGATACAATTTAAATTAGCTTTATCTTAGAGCTCCACTGAGAACTGCATGGGAGAATGAAATAAAAATACTGTGCAGAACACTTCAGATACATACAGTCTTTATTACTAATACTCTTCATTTAAAACGTACTAAACTTTGCCATGTGTTTTATTTCTCTCAAATTATTGTCCCGTAGGGAAAATATCCAGTGTGTATACCATGAATGCTTAAATCTTTAGTATCCAAGTCCTCTAACAGGTATATATGCCATTCCATCTTTTGTGGTTATTTCTTAACTAGACTGTATTTTTAACCTCTTTGCAGCCAAGTTCCTATGAAATTCTAAATTTCCACTGGGATGTCAAAATAGTGTTTTTGCTATATATACAATTTGAAGTGCCTTTTCACCATGTATCAGGTATATCAAACAGTAAGAACTCAAGGTGTTAAATAAAATAATGTGCTTTTCTTACTTGTAGGACAAAGTAAACCAGAACAATTCTGATAAACATTTTTTAGTGTACAGCTAAGATTAATGTAGACTAGAAATGAAATAGTCCCAAGAAATAGTCCCATTACAACAAGGTCCCTGGATAAGATTGTACAGTCAAATCTAGGTAGAGCCACTTATTGTATGACCTTGGCAAGTCCTTGTGTGTTAGTCAGTTTAGCTAGAAAATTCAGTTAAGCAATATGCAGAGCTTTACTACCAACCAGATGCCTCATTTGTGCTGTCAGTTTTTTCAGGTGAATAAAATACTCTTTTATGTGAATGACTGCATGAGTGCCAAAAATAGCCTTTGTAAGGAAAACCCACCATATCTGACTCACCCTAGCTGTACAGTGAAGCCTTACTTCTGCCAGACATTTCAGGCTTTTCTACGTGTGAAGCCAAGATACAAATACAAAATACACAATAAAATGTTTCTAGCTGAAGACCTTTCACATACAGTTCTTCTTTTTGTAGACCAAAAAAGGCATTAGTTGTATGGACGTGAAGGGCCCGACTGGGCTGGTTCTTACCTGATTACATATTGATGGAGGGGAGGATGTAAAAAGCCTATAATATGCTATTAAGCACTGTTCCTGTAAGGGCCAGAGTGCAGGTCTTGCACTCAGGTGAGAACAAAGACTTCTTTGCCAATCCTTTCATTGATTGTACAGTCCTTGAGAGGGATAGGGAAATGTTGGCAGATGGCAAGATATATATTTCTCTCTATTCTTCACGCTAGTCTATGAAGTGGGATGGACTGCTATCATGAAAAGGGTAAGCAGCTGATGTGTCTTCATTACCCATATCATCCTGTGCATCAAGAAGGTTCAGGAAGCATCAAGTTTCATAGTATGCATACTATCTCTTTCTCCAAGGCAAGCCCTTAAGAAGAGTGTAACCTGAAGATACTTTTTAAAGAGGGGTGGGGGGGAGGAGGGGCGGTTAGGACCAAAGCAGGGAATGGGCAAGGGAAGAAATGGATATCAAGCTCCTCTGGGAGAGAAACTTGGATCCCATTCATGGAGTCTCTCTTATTAGGATAAAGGACTTCATTTTCTAGAATGGAAAAACTGTCACGTTAGTTTATACGGATAACCTACATTTTATGTATTATAAGCCTGTGACATGGCTATCTCCCTATAGTCTCAGGGAGCATCTACATGTTCATTAATGTGCCATAAGTATGGCCCATGAAGTTTAGTATCTGTAATAATTTAATGAGCTGTAATTGGCACTACAGTGCAGTAGCACCAGTGCACACTTTTTGCGATGGTAATGCACAGTAGATGAATTCTATTGCACATTAGCACATTAACATTTTTTTTAATTAGTCTACTGTGCATTTAGCATCTCATTTAGACATGCCCAGTGTGTTTAAAAAATCTTTCTTACCTCTTCCTAACTCTATTCAAATTGTCTGCATTTTGATTTTCTTCCTTAATCTGTAGCTAAGGTTAGGTGAATACTGGAAATATAAACATTGAACTGAATATGCACTTCCTTCTGGGAAAAAGAAGTAGAATAAGTCTCTATAGCTGAGTGAGAAAATTTATCCTTCTGGAAACTTTAAAAGTTTTGTTAAAAACAAAATTTTCCTTCTTGAAAATGTTTACTTGCTGCTGTTTCTTAGTTTTGCCAAATGCCTTCAGAGAATAAGAAAGAGAGGAAGGGTATTTACAACTCTGCAGCCATATGTGTTGAAAATCTTGTGTGTGATTTCCAGCGTGGTTTGGACTATACAGCTGGCAAGTGCTGGCAAGTGATTGCAATCAACTGGAAGTGAAGACAGCTCAGTTCTATTCTTGACCCTGCCACTGACTACCCATGGGATGTTGGGCTATTTGTTCTGCTTCTCTGAGGCCCAGTCATGCTACCTGAGGATTTATGATGATAATTCTTCCCTGCCTTTGAGACCTACTGAATACAAATATTTACCAACATTTACTTTTCTGACTTTTAAGAAAGAAAAGTGGGGAGCGTAGGTTCTCTCTGGGTATTATGTTGTTTGAATCTTGTTTCTCCATGGAGCAGTTAGGCTTCTAGGCTAACTATAAGAAGCACACTTGAAAAAGCAGCTGCCTGGTACTGCAGCATAAAAAGAAATGCAAGCAGCTTGCAATTCCAGTCATTGCTATATATATAAAGGAATCGTTCTATTTGGGGGCTGGGAAGTTGCCCTGTATTGAAAGCATTTAGCACTCCTACTTTAGCATACATCAATGATCCAGTATTTTAAAGTAATATTTATTCAAGGGGTTTGCTGATTTTGAATGCATGGATTATATTACCTGGTACCTGCCATAGAAGAAGACTGGACTTGATAAGGCAGAAAGTCTCTTCCCAGAAATATCTGAGGAGTGGGGAAGTCATCACAGTATGAAAGTAAACAGCAAGTAAAATGATGCCATCTGATAATGAGAACAGATGTGACAGTTGGAATGTTTCCAAGTGAAACGCACTTCAAAACATGTAAAGAAACATTTTAAAAGATATTTTTTTAAAAGAGGGGAAGTAGAGAGAAGGGAGACTGGAGAGCTCTGGAGTAGAAAGGTAAGGAGGGACCAAAGGCCCAGCTTTGGTTGCACTAGGGGTCTCAGTGGTGACCTGGCAGTGCCCTAGGATGTGGAGCAGGTCTTGGCAGCTGGACTCTCCTTCCATCTCCTCTGTACATGTAACAAAAAGAAAAAGGCTTTGAAATAGTACCTCATTTAAAGAAATACTCTTCTGGAACATTTCACCCACTTTTGGAATGTTTCAAAAGGCCCGCACATTTGTGCAGCTGGCCCTTTGAAATGTTTCAAAAGTATTTGAAATGTTCCATATGTTAAGTGTGTCCACAACCCCAGTCAGCATTGTTACACTACATCAATTTGTAACTAGTACACTTTAAAACTCTGGGGTACTTTTACATGTGCTCCAGAGGTGAGGGTCGGGAAAGGGGGAAGCACTTTAACTAGAGTGTTTCTCAGAGCCACTCTAAATAAAGAGCTGCCCCGTCTCAAATATCAGCATCCCCATGTTTAAAAATGGAGGTGGGGGCACTTGAATGAAAGCTCGTTTGACATACTTTTGTTCAAGTGCCCCCACCATCATTTTTAAAACATGGGGATGCTGATACAGGCAGTGCAGGGGGCTGCTGGAGCACAGCAATTGCCATGCTCCAGCAGACTCGATCAATCGAGTCTGCTCCGACACTCTGGAATTTCAGTGCATCGGAGCAGCCTCCATACTCATGTATGAGTGCCACTGGTGCTGAAACTCTGGTGCTGTATAGTAAATCAAATATTGACCTCAATCAGCTAGTGTGTGAAAATTGGAGCATCAAGTTTTTTCACATTGTGGGGAACTTAATTTTTTTTTCTCATTCTGAAATTAGGAGAGGGAACCTTTCTGTGGGAAATTGTGTGTTTGTTTTTTTTTAAAATGAGTCAATCAAAATATTGTTTTGATTTTAACTTTATTTTTTATAATGGAATTTAGAATTGAAGTGAATTAAAATGGAAAATTAAAATCTTTTGGTCTGAAAAGAAAAAGAATTGTTTAAAGAATACTGTGAGGCTCCATTCCATTTTTAAATATTTTTTTTCTCAGAATTGATATAGTTCTGCTAAATGCTTTAATTTCAGTGCAACAATTGTGTCAGACTGGAAAATATTGCCCCAAATTTCCAACAACCTATATTAATAAAATATTGTGCACTGTCTAAAGTCAAGATTTTAAAATGTTCTTATCTAAAGCATTTTTACTGCTTTTTAGATTAGAATGGACTAGTTTTTGGTGAGGTTCCTCTAAGCAAGACAATTTTCCATGTGCAGAATCTGAGGGGATAATAAATGACAGCCTTCTAGGTTTGCTTTCAAAAAATTTTCTGTGTAGGGCAGGGGTGGGCATAGTACAGCCTATGGGCTGAATCTGGCCTGCAGGCACCCACCAATAAACTGTACCCTGCCCGGCCCTTCCACTCATAAGGGTGGGAAGTGAGGTACCCAGATATATGCCCTCCCAACGTACCCTATGACACCTTGCTTCTATCCTTGTGGGTGAAAGGGCCCAGCCCAGCCAGCAGCAGCTTCTGGGCAGGGCTGTTGCTGCCACTGCTGCATCCAGCCCCAGAGGACCTGCTTCGCTTCCCCAGAATCCTGCTTGCTCCAAACACCAGGTAGGGAAGTGGTGGGGGTATGGGGAGCTGCAGCAGGAGAGTGCAGCATGTGTGGGCAGGTTTTGGGTGTGAGATAGAGTGGGAGAGGGTGCAGGGATCCCCCACATACTCTCCCCTATGGTGCACAGCCCCTAGTGCTGGCAGCAGCAGTAGGTGGGGGTGCTAGTGCCCTACACAGGCACTGGTGCCTGGTGGTGCATGGCTCTGGCCAGCACTGTGCATGGGGGCGAGGAGCACAGCTTGTCTGGCCTGCCTCTTTCCAGCCCTGCGAGGGAGCCAGCTGCCTTCCCTGCACCCTGCTTCATAGGTCCTGGGACTCCACCAGCAGTGGAGGGGAGCCCTGGTCCCTGCTTCCACATGGAGTCCTAGGATCAGCACAGCAGGGGGCAGGGAAGGCAGCCGGCTCCATCACAAGACTTTCCCCCAGGCCGCATGAGTGCAGGAGCTGTATACGTGCTGCACAGAGCCCCCACAATAGGGGTAGGCCAGGCAGGCTGCACTTTTCACCTCCATGAGCAGCGCTGGCTGAAGTCACACACTGCCAGGCTCCAGGTCCTGCACAGGAGCATCAGGAGCTGCATACCATGTGGGGGAGTGTGTGGGAGGTCCCCACACTCCCCCACCCTCCATCACACCCCACAAGCCTCACATAGCCACACCCTACCCTCACAACCCCCCATATATACACCCCCACAACATACCCTATGGCCCCCCACACACAGCCATACCCCCTCACAAATCCCCCATACACACACATCCCCATGCCCCATACATGCATCATACATACACACACCCCACCATACACAACCCCCACACCCCACCATACCCACATACTCCCCCATCATCTACATCCCCACACCCACCATACACATACCCCACCATACGCATACTGCCACCCCAACCATACACAACATACAAGAGGAAGGCTTTATTTTGAGTTGTTATGCAATCCCTTCTATATATCGTATGCAAACACAAATCATGACTTTTTTTAATAAAAAAATTATAATATGTTATAGTAGGTGTTTGAGTTTTAGTATATGATTTGTTTTTTTCTGGTTCCAAGATGGCAAACTTGAATTCTGATGGCAAAGATCAGGGGTTAGGGGGCAGAACTTCTGGCAACCAGGGGGTGGGGCAACTGTCAAGAGGTGGGGCTACTCATACCACCTTTGACAGCTCACCAAAACTCATTAAGTGGCCCTCCAGCTGAAGCAATTGGCTGCCCCTCCTGTAAGAGGATCCTCTTTCCTTTCAGAATTAGAAAAAGTTCTTGTTCTTCTCACTGAAAATACTAGAAATGTGCTTTAATTAGAGTTAAGTTCATTCACTGATGTTGTGGAAGCTAGCTACACAGGCTACTTACAGACATAACCCCTCCTCAAAAATGGCACTTGACTTTGAACTCTGCATGCCCCCATGCTAAGCCCAGCATATGCCCAGAAGAGTCGCTGTGTTAGTTTGGCTTGGTTTTGCAGTGTCTGTATAGATCAGGCATGTTAGTTGGGCTTTTACTGGTGCTTTCATCTCATAGCTGATTGAATCAGCTTTAGATAAAAGCACCAAAAAGCCCCAACTGAAGCACCTGATCTATACAGATACTGCAGAGCCTGGTCAAACTAACATGCTACTGTTTCCAGTAAAGCATGGGTTTTTCCGGGTTTTTTCTAGGTCTGTCAACAGGCACAATGGCTAACTTTCAGAATGAGTTATAAGAACATGCAATAATATCCTATTAAGTAAAATAGATACATAAATAATAAATCTTATTACTGTCCTCAGGATGAAATGAAGATTATCAACCAGTGTCTGTCTTCCATCCACAAATATTGGGTAGGTATAAACAGTACATTTAG
The DNA here is from genome assembly GCF_000455745.1 of Alligator sinensis. Lineage (NCBI taxonomy): Eukaryota > Metazoa > Chordata > Crocodylia > Alligatoridae > Alligator > Alligator sinensis. The sequence goes on from NW_005841932.1 coordinate 1,794,756, forward strand.
ATTGCACTAACCAACATTAGGCTGATCTAAATGCCCTGACCTGCAAGTGTTCATAGGATTTAGGTCATCTTAAAAATGGAGTGTCCAATTTAAAGTTAATTCACCTCAAAGGTGAACTAGCTTTAGATCAGTAAAGGTTTAGGCTGATCTGGTGAGGGTTAACCCAACCTACTGAACACCTGCACAAGTTCACAGCAGAGTCCTAGAGTGGGAAAGCCCAGCCACTCACCATAGTCCCCTGTTCTTAGCACTCCAACCCTGAGCGGGTTATTTTTAGCCCCTAACTACCTTTGTTGGACACCACATGGCTGTCCAAGATGTTCATCTTGAGAAGTGTTGTTTTGAAGTGTCTGTATCCAGATCTTAGTTTATTCAGTTTGAGCCATGTTTCTCTGTCAAGGTTGTTCCCAGTGCACAATATTTTACTGGGGCATATACCATTGCAAGTGCAGTGGTTCTGAGCACTTTGAAGTTGGAACTCCATGTCATGCTGGGTAAACATCTACGGTGGCTACCCATGCTGAGACTTTGCTGCTGACTTTCTGAATGTGATATTTATAGATGAGGGAATGGTCTAATGCAGGGGCTAGCAAAGCCCACCCCATGGGCTGGATTAGGCACGTGGGAGACTCCATTTCCCATTAGCCCCTGCCCACATCACTATGGCCAGTTTCCATGGAGACCCCAGCTGCAGCAGCACCATGACAGCACAGGGCCAGGGTTTCCATAGAGACCAGCCCCAACAGCACTGGCAAGGCATGCACCTGGGTGGGCAGCTGCTCCGGGACTGGGATTTTGCGGCTCTGGCAGCATGGTTTGGGGAAGGATGTTGTTGCCTACTCTGATATTCAGCATGCTGAAGCCCAGTTAGCCACAAGTAGATACAAAGAGATTTTTTTTTTATGTGTACCTAATGTATGTCCTTTTATTCATTGTTTTGCTTATTATATAGATAAAATGCAAGGATGGATATTTTTGTAAGTAACGCTATTAAAAGGATCAAATTCAACCATGATGTAATGCTACTGAATTCAGCAGAATTAGTCAAAGGATAAAATCAAGTTTACCTGTCTAATAAGACATTAGGATAAAAAAAGACTCTTGAAGTATAATCACTATTTATTGCCATTTAGATCTATTTGCATTTTGTTCTTGAGATATGCTGAGTTCATCTGGGATAGGAATTGATATTTCATCAGAAGCTCTAAACCTTATATTGAAATCTTGACTAAAACAAGTGTAATTAACAATTAGATAGTTATGTTAAGAAATGGAAAGAACTATTTTTCCTTTCATACTGAAAACAGTACATATTTAATATTTGGTTAAAGAAGGGATCTTAGCCAATTTCTTCATTTTCTATTTTTTTCCAGAATATATTATACATTTAGAGCAAGATGCTATTTATTTACATGCCCTTAGTATTTGCTTTCCATGAATAGGTTTTACCTACATTAGGTAATTTGAGTCTTACTAAACAAACATAGTTCAATATTAGATTATAAGGCTAAAACTAATTAGGAAGAAAGTACATATTATTCCTTGAGTTTGCATTTTGAGTCTTTTTGGTGCAAACTAGCACATTAGTTATCATACCTCCTACTTGGTAATGAATGATTGTTCTTCCTTTGATTTTGAACAGCAAATTTATACTGAGCTACATTATTTAGACAGTTTCATTAACCATAGAAAAGTCCATTGTTTCAAAACTGGCAATAAAAAGTGTACTTCTTAAAATCAGTTTTGCTATTTGACAGCACTGGAAGTAAACCCTATAATCCTTTAAATTTAAAGTGATGTCTCAAAAGCTAAATGTGCACTTCCCCACTCCCTATTTAACAATTTCTAATTTAAGAAATAGTGACAAGTGATAGATGGAAGATCCTTGTTCATTTTTTTCAGTGTTTCTTTTACAGAGATTTGAGCTATACCAAATATCTTTAAAGGCATGCAACTTCTATCTAGAGAAAGGGAAACCTAATGACTTCCAGCTCACTGACTTTCTTAAATATTCCATAGTTGGGGCTAGGTCCTGTTCTTCCTTCCTTGCCCTTCTTTCCCTTCCTTCTCCAGGAAAATGAGAAGGGTTCTACCCTACACCCCTGAATTTCCAACAATAATATTTTTTTTTAAATGTCACACTGTTGCCTTGCCCCACCATGGCAATCATAAACAGAAAATATTAAGGTTGAATGCCTAGGAGATTTTCCAACTCAGCTGTTTTCTGAAACTTCTTAGGGGTAAATTTTCCATGACTTAAGATAAATTCAACACGACTGGGATATCATGGATCCATATGAAGATTTTATTCATAGCTGGGGGACAAAGCCAGCCACTTCTAACACTTTTTGTCCCCACTCAGTATTTGCTCTCCATTTGCCAAAGCTTTTTGTATTGTATTTAGCTATTGAATGGGTGCTTAAGTTGTCCAAAGAGAGGGAAAGGTGATAGGAAGGTCTTTAAAAAAAAAGTTATACGGGCTAAATAAACATGAACATCTTGCAGACAACAAATTTCCACCAAACAGTCATATGCTAAGATAATAACCAACTCATGGATTTGTTTTTGTTGTTTTTTTTAACATGTAAGAGTGTTTTGAAATCTGTGACTCTTGCACTGTTGGCTATCTTATAGCCTAGTGTTGGCAGGTGGGTGAACTGTACCCTTACTTAGCCTTTTTTATAGCTTTGTAGTTAAAGTACTTTCTTGGGAAATTGGAAAAGTGGGTTCCAATTGCCTTAGGCTAAGGAGGGTCTGAAATACAGGTCTCTTAATTCCTGAGTAAATGCCTTAACACTAGGCATCTGCTCTGTGGGCATCGCCACCACTGTCATTATCTTTGAGCTTAGGTTGAAGTTAGGTGTTGTGGGACACCAAAGTAATCCACTTGAATCATATCTGAGTTGAGGAATTTTGTGGTCCAAAATGGAGAAACCTAATGAATTTTCTGCCTGCTAGTATTAAAACAATATGCTTACCCTCAGGTCTGTTAAGGAGCTTACAGGACCAATCTGAATCCTCCCAAATATTCAAAATCCCTCCCCTCCCCCCACCTTTGCCCCCGTAGTTGTGGTTTGGATACACTTAAGAAAGAAGGTATTTTTGGCCTGGATTTCAAAAAGCAACAAAGCGGTTAGTTACTGGTAATGCTTTTACAAGATTCAAGTTTGAAAATAAAATGTTATCCAGGCTCTGCAAGGCATGATTTTTTTGCAAAATTTGTCAACAATTTTACCCATGTTTCACCATCTCTATTTTCAATGTGAATTGGTGTTTATGTTGTAGCAGTAACAAAATGGAAACTTAAGTTTTATAAATTACATCTTAGAAGCACCAATCCTCTAAACAGGAGCTCTATGTCTGTAATACTTCTTAAGAAATAGAGCATAATAGTGATATTGCACGAAAAATACCGAGGAATACTGTAACAACATATATAGGGTGGAAATATGAAAAGCTTCTCAAATCACACCCCTGTTCACACCTCCCAGCCGCAGTCAAGTGGAAAAACTTAGACCTAGTTACCTTTCTCTTTTCACTTATTTCTAAGAAATCTTAACTTCAAAGCAGTGTCCACAAAAATTACAAAAGTTCTGGAATAAGTGACCGTTTGCAATAGTATTTGCTATCATGTATAGTATGTGCTCCAAGTCTACCTAACTTTATAGACACTTCACTGGTTTTGTTTTTTGTTTTTCATTTATTTATTTATTTATTTTTTACAAAATGTATTTAGGAGAAAAAGAAAAAAACTAGGTAGTATTGTTCAGTAGAATAATATTGTTGTGCTCTTCAGGGAATATTCCTTTGAAATATAATATTCATGCTGTATACTATACTAACTAGATATATACACTAACTGGAACAGAATAAAGCCATTACAAAGCAAGTGATATATGTGTGTCCTACTAACTTGGCTTTGATTGATTGACCAAAAGAAAAAATAAAAGTTGCAAAAGTGTGTGTACATGTATTATGCGTGTGTGTGTGTGTGTCTTTTTGCTCAATTCTAAAATGAGTTTTTTTCCTCCCATTTAACATAGAAAAAAAAGTGTCTTATCTTAGAATTGAGTATGAGGGTTCAGGGAGGGGGAGCAGGCAGCAGTTATGACTATGGCCCTGCCCCATGGATCCTGATCCACAGCCATCTGCATCCCACTAGCTCCCTCCTGCAGCCTTTTCCCCTAGTCTTCCCCCACCCATGCAGCCTCTGCTCCCCAGCCTATCCCTCTCTTTCCCCCTATTATTCTTTCCCTCCTCTGGCCACAGCCTGGCACTGAAACAGTGGTACAAAGCCCACACAGCTGCTCTGGGGCCTGGGCTAGGTCTGTGATTAGTGTCCCAGGCTAGAATGGGGATAGATCCTGCCAGCACGGTGCAAGAATAAAGGTGATGGGGGCAGAGAGATGTGGTGGGAGGGGGGAGAAGAGGCAGGGGAGGAAGGGGAAAGCTGAGCAACAGGAGAGCAGAGACTAGAGGGATGGAGGAGGGGGAAGCAGTAGTTGGCAGGGGAGAGACAGGAGGTGCAGTGGAGGTAGAGGGGGGACATATCAATGATGACTCTCCAATAATTAGATTCTATACATGGAAAATTATAGCAAATCATATACAACCTTACAAAGCTATGCAAGTAACTGGAACAGACTTAGGTCACTTGTCTTTTTTCTGGATGTGCATGAATTAATCTAAAGAGACAATTGATAATAGCAATAGCTAAAAAAATACTTCAAATACATTTTATAAATCTCCTAATATCCACACATTTTTAAAATATCCTAATTTATATTAGGATTCCCATGAGGAAGTTAGAAAGAAGGAACATAGAATTTGAAGGAAAAAAAACCAAACAAACAAAACCTCATTTGAAGGTCATCTGTAAAAAAAATAAAATAAATACAATTTCTTTCCTATCCCAGAAAATCAGAAATTAAATCCTGATAGGTAGCTTATCATAAGGGAAGTCTCAGGAAGAAAGGGGTTCAAGAGTTTTGGTTATTTCTCAAATAGTAATTAAAGGGCACAAGAGCATACTATCTTGATATTAAGGTAGATAGAAAGTATAGCAAGAGTGTGGTTTCCTTTAACAGCAATCACATGAAACTTAACAAAGGTTCTGAGAAAAAAATGGAAACATGGGCATATTATTTAGGTTAAGTATAAAACTATAGTATGGACACATAGCAATAAAATCAGGAAGGCCAGGACACAAACTGAGATACGGCTAGCAAGAGACATAAGGGGTAACACAACACTAAGATAAATAAATATGTTCAAAGACAAAGACTAAGCAAAGTGTAGGTCCCTTACTGAATGGGGATGGAAAGCTAATCACAGGCAATGCAGAGACATCTGGAGTGTTGAATGCCTTTTGACTTAAGTCATAACAAAAATGATCAAGAATCAGATGAGCACAGTTAACAACAAGGATGGTAGATACTCAATCAACAGAAGGGAAAGAAAAGATGAGAGTTTCCTTTGACAAGGTGGACATTTTCAAATCAACAGGCTGGATGTGAGATTCATCCTAGAATACTGAAGGAATTGGCTGAGTTAATTGTTGATCCATTGGCTGTTATCTCTGAGAACTTACAAAGTTCAGGTGAGGTCTATAGAGACTGGGAAAAGGGCAAATAGTATGTCCATCTTTAAAAAAAGGGTGGGGGAGGACTTAGTGAATTAGAGATTGGTCAGGCTAATGACACCCAGAGGGAGCATACCCTGAAAAAGAAAGAAAGAAAGAAAAAAAAGATTTCTAAGTATCTAGAGGATAGCAAAGTGATAAACAGCAGCCAACATAGATTTGTCAAAAGAAATTCATGTTTAAATAACCTGTTTAACTTCTGTGACAAGCTGATGAGCCTTGTGGGCAAGGGGAGAAAAAACTAAGAAAATATGGTCTGGATGAAACTGCTATAAGGTTCATACATGACTGGTTTGATAACTGTGCTCAAGGAGCTGTCATCAGTGGGTTTATGTCAAACTGATAGGCGTTATCAGTAGGATTCCCCAGAGATCTGTCCGGGATCCACTACTGTTTAATATCTTCATAAATGACATGGTGGATTGAAATGATGGGTCACTTAGTAAATCTGTAGATGACACCAAGTTAGATGAAGTAGCAAATTCTTTAGAGGACAGGAGTCAAAACTACCTTGATAAACTGGAAAAAAATATCTGAAACATATTTGGTGAAAATCAATAGGTCTTGTGCAAAGTTCTGTACTTAGGACAAAATAATTAAATGTATAAGTAAGAAAAGGGTAACAACCAGCTAGGCTGCAATACTGCAAAAAAGGACCTGGGGGTTATAGTTGATGAGAAGCTGAATATAAGTCATAGGTGAAATATACTTGGAAAAAAAATAATGGCATATTATTATGATATTATGTGATTGTCATATGCAAGTAAAGAAAAATGGTTCTTCTCCATTCAGCATGGAAGAGGCCTCACATGGAGTGCTGTGAACAGTTTTGGGTGTTGTACTTCAAGAAAGATGTAGACAAATTTGAAAGAGTCCAGAGAAGAACAACAAAAAAACTTATCTAGAAAATATAATATATGAAGAAAGGTTTGAAGACCTGGGATTATGGAATCTGGAAAAAAGATCGATGGGGGATTTGAAAATATTCTTGTATATAGTGTGGTGGGGGAGTGAAGGCAAAGTGGGGATATGACCACCCAACTCTCTGGATTTGCTCCTAATTATACACATACCTAATTTTACCCCTAACACTTATCACTTTCTGGATCTGGGAAGGTCTCATATCTTTGGTTCCTTTCCAATGGAAGACCCAAGACACAAGACACTACATTGCCATAGTGATGAGCTACAGTGACATAGCTCATCGCTACACCAACATAGCATTGGCAGGCATGAAACATGATGCTGACACTACTGCACAGTAGCAATGAGCTACTGTGCAGTAGTCGATACTACTGTGCATTAGGGTTGGAAATGACCCATGCATTGCTGGGACTGTGCAGTAATGGTGGTGTGGCAAAGTGGGGGTCCCTGACTAGCCACAGGGCTAGTTTCCCCACCTGCCTCTGGGCATGCCACCCACCTGTCTCACCTGCCATGCTTTGATGGAATATAACTGAGTGTTAATTAGGCCGGAGGCTGCCTGTTATACACCCCAATGTTGGGGGGGGCGGGCTATCCACAGCTCCGTTCCACTCCTATACCACAGACCAACCCTCGCAGATGGCATTTCAGGCAGTTGGCTCAACCGTCCCCTTTGCCCATTAGCTGTGGCCCCACTCATGGGATCTTTGGCTTCCATATAAGCCCTGGCCCCATCTCAGGCCAGTTGGGACCCCAAGCTTCTTTGCTTATCATGAGCATCCCTCACGGTGGGCCCCTGGCCCTTTTGACCCTTCCAGTCCTGGCCCCAGCATAGTTCAGTCAAGTCCCAGTTGGGTTTATGCCTCCTGCCTGCACTTAGGAATTGGGGTCCCCCATTCCCAGCTCAGGGGCTTCTGGACACATGCCTGGCCCTGCGGGGTCACTCCCCCAGCAGGCTCAGGTGCTTCCTGAAGCTTACCTGGCCTACCCTGCTCTGATGGTAAATGGACCGAAGGTGAGGGCTGGGGGCTCCCGCACCAGTGAGAGCCACATCAGGCCACCCAGTCCTGGCAGGGTGCAGTTTTAGGTCATGCCCAGGACCAGGAGCTTTCAAACCATCCCCTACAGCTCCTGCCTTTACCTCCAGGATGTTGCATGCAGCCAGCCAATGTTACTGCCTGACCTGCCAGTAGTTACTTGCCCTATTTATATAGGCAGCCAGGGATAAAAAATAGCTGCCTCAATCAATCACCTGCTGGCTGCTTGGGTTGACCCTTAAAGTGGAACACAGTGCCCTGCCACAGTGGTTACTGTGCAGTCATTTAGTACTTGCTAAGGCAAGTAATACTCCCACAGAAGAGCACCACAGTAACAACTGTGCAGTCAGGAACACATGTAGGTGTGCACAGTATGACTATCTTCTGAGAGGTCTTCTGATAAGTGATCCCTCTTCTTCTCTCCCCCGATTTCCTCCCCTTCCCCCAAGTCAGGCCTTTAACTTTTCAGTATTCTATTTTCTCCAGTCTAATGTCTTTGGCAATAAGGTGTGAAAACTATTACAGATGAAAGATTAATTTCTTGAAGAATTAATTTTATATATTAACTTTCAAGTGTAAGGATGTCCCTATCTAGATTGTTGAGTGGCTTCCTTATTTGTTCTTCCCAGAATCTTTTATAGAGTTAGAACAATACATTTATCTGGAATATTGCAGTAGTACTCCATAATTATAAAACAATTTTATCTTGGTGATCCAAGTGACTGACAATATTATTCATATCATTATTATTACATATAATTCATGGTTAATACAAAGAAGTCTGAAAACCATCAGACAAACTTTCTATGCATTGCTATTTTAGTACCAACGTAGATAAGATTAGGGTGTGTGTGTGTGTGTGTGTGTGTGTTATAATGAAAGTCTTGCTGTTAACATCATTAGGGTTTATTGAAGACCCAAAGGGAGTTTTTTACTAAGATGGAATGGAATAGAGAAATGTTGTTTACCTGTTAGTTTTCAGGTTAAATAAACAGTTTTTCAAGCTTAGAATGGACAGGTAAATACTATGTTGTATGCCATCCAGAATTCTGATGGCATTTTTGCACTATGATGGATTGAAGATGTTTCAAGTCTTCTGGAGTTTAATGATTTTTACCCACTGATCATCTTCTGATAAAAGTTTCAATTTAAATGTTAATATTTAAAAGTTACAAGTGACATATCTAAATCATACTTTGGGAAAGCCATTGACCCCAAAGATGCCAAAAAGATTTTGACAAGCCTTGTTATAAATATGTGAAAACTCATTTAACTAAATGATATACCAAGTAGGCATAGTTCTCAACTATGCTTTCAGACTGAAATTGAGGAAGAGGGAGCAAGAACATCAACAAGAATAAAATCAGACAGCTGCTGAATAAGTAGTTTCTGAATATTGTTATTCATTGTTCTGTTTGCTACATTTTGTTAGAATGTCTCTGTATTTCTTTTAGAGCTGAGCAAATTAATAGATTCTTTAGGTTCACTGGCAATTTTGGAAAGTCAAGTTTTCTTTTTCCTGTATTATCTGAAATAACCCTCCCCTCACTCAAATAAAGTAAAATGCCCAAACCTTGCAATTCCCAATGACTTGAAAATAAACAAGGTTGTAGGCTGAACAAAATTCATTTAGTCAAAACCAAGTATTTTAGCATTTTTAAGTGAAAAGGCAATTTTGAAGTAAAGTAAGATCAGGAAAAATCAAAGCATTTCATTTAAAAACATGCTTGGGGGGGGGTTGCCAATTTGATAAAATTGGTGGAAGTTTGTGAAAGGTTACAATATTGTAACATTTTCATTTTTACCAAAAAAGTTTCATGGAAAATTAAAAAAAACCTAACTCTTCTTATTTCTCTGTCTTCACACTGTGTTTTTAATGATCAAACTGTACTGTACAAGTGCATTTGCCTCAGGTATTTCTAAGGTACTTCTTATTTTTGCATCTATACATCAGTTTGCAGATTTTCTCCTAAAACGTGTTCTCTACCTTTCCACATAAATTGTTGTTGCATTGAACTCAAACAAGGCTGAGTATGACTGCAAAGTTTAAACTCTCTTTGAAGTAGTTTTTCCAAAATATACTGCTGTGTTTTAACAGATGACCAGAACAAAAATGATCAGTTTGTTCCTCTCTTCATTTAACTGCCTGTTGTCCAGTTGTTGAAATAATTGAGTGGCATCCATTAATACTCTGGTATCTTTAGAAATACTTTAGTTTACTTTATCTACCTATGTATTTACTGTATCTTAATCTCTAAATTGGATTACATAAATGAAAAAGATATTATATGGGGATATGAGAACAGTACTTAAGGTTATAAGATGCTATTATTTTGTTTAGAGTTGTGCACCAATGGGGCCAATTGTTAGCACAGTGCATACTTCCAAAGACAGAACCCACTTTCTCAGAACACATCTGTGTTCAGGGGTCCTATTGGTGCCTGAACTTCACATTAAAGAACTCTCAAAGGATACTTCAGTTCAGAAGTATTGTAATTTGATTTTAGGATCATTTAATCAGAATATGAAGGATCTGAACCATTTTGTGCTGCTTCGAGCAGCAGGTTTTAATTTACATGGCAATGTTTGCTTTTTGGATCAAGCATTTCAAATTTGCTAAGACAAACAAAAGATGACAGTGGAACAAGTAGATCCTGTGATGGCTTCCTAATGTCTCAGCAGTGGCTCCTGGCATCAACAGTAATTTGTGCAGACATTTTTTCAGCTTTTAAAAGGGCTTTGTTTGTAAACTAGCAACAAGAAACAAACATGACCTGGAAAACACATGAGAGCAAAGCAAGAAATGAGCCAAAGCCAAACCGAGGACTTGAGACTCCAGCAGTCAAATATTTGGAAAGTCCCCCAGAAACAAGTGTATTCCATGAAGCCATATGGTATAGAATAATCTAATTTGGGTAATTAGCTTCCTAAAAACTTGGGCTATGCATCAATGCTTTCTGTGTTTCAAACTCACATCTCCTAGGAAAGTGCCCAGCAAGCTACCAGTAGTGTCTTCTTGTCATGGGAAGTAAAAAAATACAGAAATGAATATTTTGTCTATGAAAGTGACTATATTAATAACCTCTGCATTAGTTTCTGGAAACACGAATACCTTTTCAGATGTTTCTCAGGTGTTTCATTCTCCTCATGCTAAGACTGCAGTGTATTCAGTCAGCTCTTTTCTAACTAGATGCTTTGGAGAATATGAATTTACTCATACCACTTACGGGCAATGAAGTTTTTATTTTAATTGTCTGGATATTTTGCCTTTATTTGCATGAGTTTCCTTAGGAGCTGTTTGACCCAGTTAATCATCTGTGATTTTCCTAGAACAGACATGATTTCAGTTAGATATTTTAGAAGCCATCGTTTGTACTGCAATTCTTGCATATATTTCTATTTTCAAAGTACACTTTTATTAGTCCTGGTTTCTCTCTCTCTAAAGCAACTACAGAAGAAATGTGAATATCTGTTCCTCAAAATCCAAACCAAGATTTTGATTGAAGATCTATCATCAGAATAAGGCTGAATACACCTCACACAGTGAGCCAAAGACATGTTGATTGGTATTAATGCTAGGCTAAGTTTGGAGCAGTCACATGTTCAGGCCACCAGGAGCCTGGAGGACTGAAAGAGTAGAAAGCAGACCATAAGATCAGGCAGGGAGCACAGACTAGAGAGCAGAAAGCAGAGAAGGAGATCAAGTAGAGGAAATGGAACAGAGTGGCAGTTAGGGATGGTATAGGGAAAATTAATTTCTGACATGCTTGCCAAGAAGTACCTGCACCAGGAGAGGATCTGTTTTTACAAATTTTATTAGAGATATTGTATTTTAACTAAGAACCCAGAGAAAAGTCACCATTCTGACAGGATCGCTTAAGAGGGAAGTTCCGATTCTATATCAGATATTTTCAAGACATTGAACAGTTCCATTTACTGTTTAAAATATTTATGTTAAGCAAGAAGGAATGGCAAAAAATGAATTAGAAAACTTATTTTTCATAAACTGGATCCTGAAAGGGGGGCATTTTGATTATCTAGTTGATCTTCTGCAAAGCATGTGCTATAGCATTTTCTTGAATTTGTTCTCACTTGAACTAGAATACAGCTTCTTGGGGGGCTGTCGGGAACCAAGGGCATACAATCTTGACTGAAGGACGGAGAATGCATTACAACCATCATTAAATTGTTTCAGTGATGAATTATCATTGCTATTTAAAAAGTTCACCTTATTTCTAGTATAAATGTCTCTTGCTTCCATTTCCAGCCATCGGATCTTGCTGTCTTCAACAACTAGATTCCATAGACTTTCACTATAATACATGTTTTCCAATCCTTTAATCACTTTATGGTTCTTCTGTAAACGTTCTTGAAATTGTGACAGATGATTGAATTACGAATGCCAGAACTGGATGCAGCATTCCAATAGTGGTTGCACCAAAACCAGTATACCAATGCCAGAATACTCCTTTTACATAACTCAGCAGGTCCTTTTTACATTTCCAGAGAATGTATTATTCCTTTTTGTCATAGCATTGTATTGAGAGATTATAGTTGGCCCATTATACACCAGGATGTGCCTTCTTCCATCCATGGCTTTCTAAACTAGGGTATTCTTTAAGAATACAAAACATTTTCTTTAGTTTTCTCTAAAATTATTTCAGAATGCAAAAAACATATTTTACAAATATCTTGTTGGTCTAATAAAAGATATCACCTCTACCATGAGCCCTGACTGCTTTTTCCTCTAGACCAATATAGCTACAACCTGTATACTTGACACATGGAAGATACTGAATTTTAGCCAATTTTTAAAAATGAAATCTTCCTATTTTCCCAAGGAGGAAGCAACTGTGACCACCTGAAACTTGAGATACTGCTCCTGCCTTGGTTCAAGGTAATTTGGATCATACAAGAGCCTTACAGGAGAGCTGAAAGACTCTTCACCAGCTAAGAACTGCCTGCCCAGAGGAGCTTTCCATCTACTGTCTCCTCTGTGAAATCTTATGAAATATGAACTTTCATTTCTAGCCAGAAGAACTTTTACAATCTTTTCTCCAATGTCTGATAAAGGGAGTTGGAGCCAGAAAGCTTGCAATTAAAGCATTTTTTTTGCAAAAATCTTGTTGGTCTAATAAAAAACATCACCTCTACCATGAATCCCGACTGCTTAAGAATGCTCTGCATTCTTTTTTCCAAGATGTTAGGGTGACAATAATTCGGATTATTGAGGAGCATTGGATCTATAGCTGGAACAAGGCTTTTAACCTGTGTCTCAGCGAAAAGCTGCTCGTCACAAGGCAGAATGATGTATTAAAATAACTTTGCAAATGCTTAGGCAAGTAGTTTCTTTAACAATGAAATAGTGTGCAGGATACATGATTCCTTGTATAAGAAGAACAAGATGCAGCCCACCAGCTATCGTCAGGAGATAAGACAGAAGCCAGACCTTGAAGAAGCTGCTGGAGTCAGCAAAGAACCAGAACTAACTAGCAAGTGACTGAAAGTACCTGAGTTCATGGTCTTATGCATGCACTCTTAGCAGAGAGGCATGTAAATGAATTAAATGCATAGGCAATTCTATGCTAATGAGGCAAACAGTAAACAATGGAGGTGCTTGAGATGGGAGGAGAAATGGGTGGAACGTGAGGGGGGGCATAGGTGGAGTAAATGTTAACATGTATGAACCAAAATGTATAAATATGGGAAAAAACTATTGTTCAGGGCTGCTCCCCCTGTTCATAGACAGGGTGTCTGTAAGGGAGCTCACCCAAAGCTGTCTCCATTCTGAATAAAGCTGTTGCGAGCAATGTGTGCTGGTGTTTGCTCCCTGTTCACTCTGGCTAATGAGTAACAGGATCCATAAGCGATAGGATTGTCATCTCCCTAGTCATTGAGCCCCGCATGGAGTTGTGGTCTAACAGTATGAATTTTCATTAGCTCATATTGGAAGGCAGCTTTCAAGTGATCCTGATCATTTTGCAACAGTGATCTTCCTTATTTACTGCTTCTTGAATTTTGGACTTCTGCCAACCTTATCAGCAATAATTCTGTGTTTTCCTTTTGTGCATCAATAAAAATGTTCAATAGTACAGGGCCAAAAATTGATTCCTGCTGGACCCTGCTAATGACACATCACTTAATGATGATTTCTCCATTTACACACTTAGATGAAAAACCTGCTAATAACAGGTCTAAATGTATTTAATGTGTGCCAGGTAGCTTTTACATCATTCCAGTTTCTTAATCAACAGGTCTTATGGCACCAAGTCAAATGCCTGACAGAATTTATCATGTGAACTTGCAGATATTAAGTTAGATGGATTTACATAAATTCATGTTAACTGCAATTATATTCTTCTCCTTTCTAAATAAATCAAATCCCACATCAGTCGTTCTATCTTTTTTTTTTCCAGGATTGATCTTAGACTGACAGATGTATAACTATCCAGCACATCGTATTTACCTTTTTACATTATTTTAATGATATTAGCTTTCTTCTAGTCTTTAAGAACATTCTCAGTGATCGAAGGCTTAGTCCAATAACAATCCATATAGCTCCCTACCCAGCTCTTCTAAAACTCTCATAATTAAGTTATCTAGACTTGCTGCCTTTACAGTGTGTAATATTAGTGGCTGCTAGGTAACAACCTCCTGAGGTATGGTTGGAATGGGAAGTATTTCTTCCATCATCATCATCATCATTTTGAACTTCATAGAAAAGCATCTTTGCTGGGAGGGATGATTTGATAGTTAAATAGTTAGACCCTACTGTTTTTTTACTTCAAAGGTGTTGGGTTAGACACCAGATATTGGGTGAACTCTGATGGAGGAAGGAAAAATCATTTGCTTATCTTTTTTTTTTCAAAATGCTACTGCAAAGAAAGAAGAAATCAGTGAGGAACACAGTACAAAATATTAGAAAAATGGAGTTTGAGGTAGTTTTGGGTAGATTTTTTTTTATTACTTTTTTAATTTACGTGTGACATTTAGGCAGTGGGATGAACTAAAAGGTATACCAAAAATAAATAGATTGGATAGATCATGGGTATGAAAATTCCTACGTGTTATTTTTTGGGTGTGTGTAACTTCAGTGTCATCAATGGGCTGATGCCAGGGAGAATATAGCATTATATAGTTATGTATCACTAGATTACATATAATTTCAAAATCTCTAGGGAAAACAGTAGTTGTTGGTTCCAAATCTATCTCCCAGGTTAATCTTCAATAACACAAGGGTTCACATACTATCAAACTGTGTTTTATGGATTAACCAAACACTTAACTTTTAAAAGAACTGAAGCCCTTGTGCTTTTCTTACCACATACTTCTTTGGCTGTTCATAAGATTGATGCATACTAGTAGTCAAAGCAAGAACACACAGATTTATCTTTCAGCTAGTAAAGATTGCTTATGAAAATATAACATATGGCTGATGGAGAAATAATTTTGTTTGATTAATTTGTAGATGTTTGAGCAGCTAATCATTTGGGCATGCAAATGGTATGTTCAAAGAACAGAAATTTACATCTAAAATACTGTTTGTAAATTAAATTCATGGTTCTTTTTATCCAAGTACTCAAGCTTAGTTTTTACATACAAATGCTTGATTCAATCATATTCCACAATTATGCGGCAATTCAGATCAATACATATTTCATTAGCATTTGAAGATGAAGGACTCTTGTCAGATGCCTTAGCAATATACTGTGCTCCACTTTCCCCATGCATACAGGCAGCCCAAAATAAGCTGCAAGCTCCTGAGTATCTACTTCTGTGACAATTTGTGAATTAATCATAGTGTACTCCTGAGAACTGACAACAGCATCACTTGTTCTGCATCTGGTATGGAACATACCCTGCATTCTGAGGCAATGGAATATTTTGTGATCCTGAATTCCAACTCATTATGGGCTAAAGCACTCTACAATCCTGGAAGAAGGTTTTTAACAAAAGAAATGTGTGTGTCTATTCCTTGGAAGAGGCTGTCAAGTCTTGGAAGAGGCTACCAAGACACATGACAAGGAGGAGAAAAGCAGCTGATAATAGGTTAGTTACCTTGTTGTTATTGAACTGATATAGGGAATTTCAGAGTTGAGGTGAAGGATTAAGACAGGCACGCTCATTACCATAAGTCACAGAGAAACTGGTTTATTGGGATATAAAGCCATGAAAAGTAATTACACCAGTTTTGAAATAGTAAAAAATGTTTGTAAAACCAAGAAATAGAGACAACTATTGTACCCAGAGAGACACTAACCAGACTTCTTCCAGTATCAGCTGGAGCCGAGATCTCTTTTAGTTCTGAGGGTTTGATTTTAGTAAAATGCTTGTATCATAACCCACTTTTTAACTTCTTGGACATGTACATTTACAAACAACTGATATAACTAATCACCAGGGACCCTGGTTTTCTCTATTTAATAATTCCAATTCTCTGATTTAAAAAAATCCAAAATTCTCTGATTAAAAAACCTCAAATCCATATTTTTCTATGCTTGAAAAGCCTATATATATATATATATATATATATATATGTGTGTGTGTATACACACACATACACATATGTATGTGTGTGTGTGTGTGTGTGTGCATGCATGTGCATGTGTAATTTCAACCCAATATTTTATTGATATATTTATAATTTTAAAGCAAATTGAAGTCTTCCAGTGCCTCAATCACTATAATAAAATACATTCTAAATACCGATATATATATATTGGTGTTTGATCTTGGTTTTTCTTATCATAAAAAATCAGAGCTCCCCCTGCCCCCTTTGCTCACCAGTTGTGGGTGTCCTGCCTGCTGCTTTGAGGTGCTGAGCAGCTCTGATATGCCCGTGGCCTACCCCTGTCCATGCCGTTGCCTCTCACTTCCAAGCCACAGTCCCACCAGCCCTGTCAGTGCCCCTCCCTCCCAAACTATAGCCCCCCAATGCTAGCCCTGATGGTGCTCCTCACTCCTAACCTGCAGCCCCCTGCCCCACCCCAGTTCTGCTGAGGGGGCCCCCAGCTGCCAGGGCTATGAGACCTGGCAACTGCGTCCTACCCCCTTCCTACTCTACAAAAGCCAGTCACAGCTGGCCAGCAGTGACTGAGCCCCAGCTGCCACAGGTTGGAGATGGTGTCTGCTGTGGGCAGAGTGGAACATGTGAACATGGAGCTGCCCCCCCGCCACCTGTGGGCATCACAGATCACTTATGCCTCCTCCCTCCCATAGACTTATTGCTGCCTGACTGTATTGCTGTGCAGCTCTCAGCAGGCAGATGCAGACAGATGCATAAGAGCCCCAGGAGAAAGAGAGAGAACCTTAGTGAGTGTTTTTTATTTACCCAATCACCCAAGCCTTGTCCAGTCAGGGAGCACAACACTGCAGTCTTTGTCCCAACCAATCTGCCTAAAGCATCCTCTGGCCAATAAAGCCGGAGGGTTTTACATGTTTCTCCTAGATACTGGCCCCAGCCAGAACAACAGGGGACATCTCGCCCATATCAAAACACACACACACAACATACAACCCAGTGTGTGGGGGGTGTTACAAATAATTTAGTTAGTCTATAGAGGTCCTCATCTACCCAGCCTTCAAGTTGAGTAAGACCACTGACAGTTCAAAAAAGACTGCCTATTTACAAAGGAAAATGATGATTGTTTTCAAATAGCAAATAGCTGAGCAGCAAGCTAAAATGTTTTGGGCCGTGTGGTTGTTTCTGGTCTTATCACCTTAAAGAATTGTTTACAGCCCCCCTCCTGTACCCCCTGTTCCAATCACTGTTTCATAGCCTTTTTTTTTTTTGCAAGAGTGCACAATACGGAGAGGAAGGAATGAAATTAAGACAGAGGCATAAATCCGTTCCCTCCTCTGCAGCAACCAGTTACCTCTTCCTCAATTTGCAAGATAACCCTGTAGTGTGCATGATATCTGCATGATATCTATCTAGTAGTTTTCAGGAAAGACTAGAATCCACTGATCAATCAAAACCATAAGACATCTTCTTTCTAACACAGGAAGCACAGGTAGATGGAAAATGTATTTCACTTCAAAACATCTTCTGAACTTAGTTTTTAACTACTCATTGGGCATGTCTACATATGAAATTAATGCACTGAAAGCTTACTGCACAGTAAAATACTGCTTAGTAAGCTTTCCCTGGGAGTGAATCTACATGTGCCCCACATCGGGAGCAGATTTACTCCCTACAGGAACAGTTCAACACAGGGCTACTCCTGTCCTTCTCTGCTTCCATATGGCAGTCACAGGGAGCTCTAGGCTGTCTTGGGTGGCAGCCCAGGGGGCATCGGGGTCAGGCCTGGGCTCTGCAGGGTAGAGGAAGCTGCCCAGAGTCTCCAGGGCAGCTGCCTCCCACACTGCACCCCTGCCCTGGGGAGCTGCGTGCTACCTACCCCCACTCTGCTCTCAGAGCTGGGGTTGGGAGATTGTTGCCTACCCCAGCATCATGGAACTGCTGGACCTTGGCTCCAAGATCAGAGCAGGGGCCTGGCAGCTGCCTGCTGCTGGGTGGGGGACAATGTTCCAGTCCTGGCTCTGCCCCCGCTGCAATTTGCTCCTGATCAGCTGCTACTGCGCATTAGCTAATGTGAAGTAAATCTACTACCTGTATTTACAGGTTATAGACACTGTTCATTAGCCTATTTTAATGTACAGTAGCTTCTGTGCACCGTTGCATAACGATGCTGTACTGTGCAATAGGTTAGTCTCATGTAGATGCACATATTTTGGCTTATTTTCCTAACTCTAAAAATGAAACTCTTAGCAGTGTTTCACCACAACATATATCAATTCTTGGATTGGTGCAAGCCAAAGCTGACCAACTTCTGAGTGGCCAGGGGCCACAGGCTCCCTGGTCACACTCTGTACGGGCTATGTACCCCTGGGCTGCATGCAGCACAAGCAACATGACTCCGGCAGCCTACCACATGTGCCCCTTACCTCTCTTCAAAGTGCAGAATATGCCCCCTCTCCAACTGTGCAAGGCTGTGCATCCATGCTCTGCACACTATATTCTACCATGCCACATTGCACAGTAGAAACCCTTTTTCTCCATACTGTCCAGTAGGGTTGTGTGAAGCTTCAGTAGCTGATTCAATTTGGCGGACATTCGCCCCAATTTGGTGGCCAAATCTGAATCGAATCTGGAGACACATTAATCTCTCTGAATTGAATCAGTAGCCTCTGAATTGGTTCAGAGAGATTCAGAGAGATTCAGAGATTCGGCCATAGACTGTACAGGCAGGCAGTAGACACTGCTGGTGGGAGCAGTTGGGGGAGCAGCTGGATGAGCCCTGGCAGCCCCGGGAGAAGCTGAGGCTCTTCCAGCTGCTCCCCCAGCCTCCTGCCACCGCCACTGCTGGGGCAAGGCAGGCAGTGCTGGCAACTCTGGGAGAAGCTGTAATTTAGCAGCCCCAGGAGAACCTGGGGGAATGATTGGGGAGCTTGGGGATCAAACTGGAAACTGGGGCATCAAACTGGGAGTTTGGGAAAAGCCCCTGTTCACTCCTCCAAACCCTGATTATTCCCCCCAGCTCTCCAATCATTCCCCCAGCTCCTAATCATTCCCCGCAGCCCACATGGCTTCTCCTGGAGCTGCCAGCACTGCCTGCCTCACCCTGGCAGGGGGGCAGCTGGGGAGCTGCCAGATGAGCTGCGGTTTTCCCGGGGCTGCCAGCTCAAGTCAGGGCTCGTCTGGCTGCTCCCCGAGCTGTTCCCACCAGCAATGCCTGTCTGTATAGTTTATGGCTGAATAACATTCGGTGCTGAATATCTTCAGATTTGGATTTGGTTGAATCAAATTGGGACAGTGATCCGAATCACTGAATCGAATCACTGTCCCTCCAAATCACCGAATCCGAAGTGAATACTTTCTGCTTCGCACAGGCCTACTATTCAATGTTCTGCACAGGGTCCCCAGATCCCTCCCAAGCTGTCTGGCTGTGGGGTCCCCAGGGCTGTGGGCAGGTGAAAGGAGATGAAGGATGATTCCAGCAGCACTAGCAGCTGGAGAGGTGAGGGGAGCACTGCCCAGACCAGGAGCCCAGGGAATGCAAATGAAGCCATCAAGCAGGCTTCATGCAAGTCATGGCCATCAGTTGGACAGCCCTGATATAAAGCATGTTGACTGCCTACATCTGTTAAAAAACCTAGAAATGTCTGAATATGCTTTAGGAATTGAACATCAAATCTAAATAGGGTTGTGCCTCCTTTCAAAATGTGAGAAGACCTAAAGTAAAGCACATTTTTTCTTTTCTTTATGTGAAACATTCTGGTGTAGATCTGGAGAGTGAAAGTGAAATGTAGGCACTATCACTCCATGGCTGGAGAGAACTCACTAGCCCTCCTTTAACCAGAAGAAACAAGAAATGCAGTACATTATCATCTACATTTTCTTCCTGTTTCTTATAGATTCCAGTATGTTGACTATAAAATTCTTCCACACCCCCACATGAATAGGGTAGAATACATTCATAATACTTAACTGCGTGATTAGCAAGCATCCAAATTAGTCTATTCAGTTCTATTCCTTATATTTTAGTTTAATATTTTAAGTGATATATTTAGGTCAAGTTAAATTGTGCATTAGTGTCAGCCAGAGATACAATTTTTGCTTTCTCTCTTCTCTTCAGCAATGCTCTTTATCTACCTTTATCCTCCCCAACTTCACTCAGTCACACCAGCATTAAAAACAGAAAAAGAAAAAAGGAAAGGTGTCCCATTCCCAAACCCTCCTCCCCTGCCTATGACAGTTTCATACTTTTATCTCCAGTATAATTACTGATCATTCTGATACTAAGCTGATGCTTGTATGAAGCTGCTCATGTCCCCATCTATTCCTCCAACTCAGTATATCTGAAAACACTCTACCTTATCAAAGGCTTATCCCCAAAGTGTCATTCTGTTAAGCAAGCTCAAGCTCCCACCATTCATACCCTTCCCCTCAAAAACAGATAATAGCTAAGGTAGGATATAAAACCTAAAGTTCCCATCTTTTTTCAGCTATAGCACTACCACAGTGGCAGCACTCCTCTTCAAGGCCTTTATTTAGATGATCTCTCAGTCTCATTCTTGTGTGCATGGAAGGGAATTAACTTACAGGGTTCTTACAGTGCTAACTCTACTTCCATGATATTAGTCACTTCCATAAAAGTATTGTAAACATGTCTTTGACCCCTTACACTTTTCTTTTCTTTTTTATAGGACATTACATATGTATCAATAGTTTAGTCAGAGCACGTCTACGTATACAATTCAGGAGAAAATTCAGGTGCATTAAATTGTGGTCTCACATGCATCTTAACTTGTGCATGTTGGGATCAAATTTGCTCCTGATGGGAACAGCTCAGTTTACGACTGCTCAGGCCCTGCTCTGGCACCCTACAGCAGCAAGGGGGAGTTCCAGGCTCCCCTGAGTACCAGACCTAGGCTGGCAGGAGACACTGGGGCTGGTTCTGATCTCCACAGGGTTGGGGGATCTGTCCCAGGTGCTAGACAGCTGCCTTTCAGCCACATGGGGCTCAAGATTCATCCAGATTTTCATGTAGCTGGGAGGTAGCTTCCCATCAGTGGGGACAGGTCTCCCAACCATGTTGAGTTTGGGATGGGACCTGATCTCTACATGGCTGGGAGGCAGCTTCCCACTGAGCAATTTGCTCCCATTCAGCCTGTACACATGCACTTTGGTGCATTAGTTTAACATGCTGATTTCTAGTGCTTGTACCTACAATAGTAAAAAATGGTAGATTAGACTAATCTACGGCACAGTAATTGCTGTATATATGTAGATGGTGGTGCTTTACTATACATTAGATTAGTCTCATGTAGACACACACTCAGACAATACATTTCTTCCAAGCAGCAGTGTGCAGTTCTAGTGAATTCTAGTTTTTTTAATTCATCTTTCTTTTTCCTCATTAAGTAATGTTACAGTCACAGGCCAGAGGTTGATATGAGTAGATTATGCACACTCTTCCCTCTTTAGATGATAGCCATGGATGTCAGAGACATTAAGTTTAAATACATTTTCTGCAATTGCTGAATAAGGATGTTTAATAGTGTGTGTCTTGGTGGTGGTGTAACCCATAACCTTTCCTGCTGTATAAAGTTAATGTGGTTATGCCTCTGGTGGTAAGGAATCTACATGGTGCCTGTGTTACCTTGACAATACTGCTTTCATCTCTGCTGTGCAGAGGTCAAAGAAAATGACATTTCAATTTATCAAATACAAAATCCTTGCCCCCTAGGGTAAAGTCTACAGCAAATAGGCCAGCCTCTGATGTGCAGTGGATAATGATCAAAATTAGTATAGGGGTTTTGAAAAATTATAGCTTACTTATGGTTGCTAATTGTAGCTTTTGTCTCTTTTGTTTTAATACCAGACATCTATGTAAGAAGAACCATTTATTAACCTCATTCAATATCAGGTCTTGAATACACAGATTACATGCTGTTTGTTGTTATTAAGTCAGGTTGAGCTAAGTAAGGAATAAGTTTCAATAGCGTGTCACTGAAAAGAAAGAGTAGGCGGATGCTTAAAGCACAGCATTCTTGTACAAGGTGGCCCTTTTCTTCTTGCATTAAGCTGCTGCCTTGAACTGTCAAAAAGAATGAATAAACTTTTGATATTTGGGATATAGGCCAACTACTATATTGGTCTCTGAAGGCTCATTCCTTGGCTCACTTGAAAGGGATAAGGCAACCATTATAATTTTTAAATGTTCATTTCAGCCTCTAGGTTATTGAGAAGCCAAGTTGTTTTACGTTGTTCTCAGCTTTTGGAGCCTAATGCTGCAAGAATGCATAGAGCCATTCATTTCTACTGAAGTCACTGAATTTGCCACCTCACAGGTAGGGAACCTATGTGGTTAGGGGGTACGACCTTAATTATGAATTATAATGCCTACCTCTTAGTAAGATAAGGAAACTCTGCACAGAAGAAGTAGGTATTTTACTCATGGATAAATTAAGCCTCAGAGAGTTAAAATAATGAGTTACTATCCTGGTAGTGAAGTCATGTTTTCTCAATCCCGGTAAAGCAGTTCATTCACACAGCTTCCTCTACACTGTTATATACACTACCATGTTCTCTTTTCTGTTTTACTTTAGTAGTGTTACATTGTGACACACACCAAGGTGCACTCACACCTTCAGAGGTGTCCTTCAGCCCCAAACCTCTCATCCTGGCCACTGAGATTAAGGGAGATCAGTGAGGCAGGAGGTGTCCAAGTGGGGTTGCTGTGGTCCAAAAGGGTGTAGAAAGATCAGGTGGGCTAGCAGTGTCTGAGGGATGGAGGGGCATGCAGAGGGGAACTAGGGCTTATTTTTAGTCCCTGGTCAACCCCAAGCAAACCTACCCCCAGCCCTCCTGCCCCACCCCACAATAATACTGACTTGCTCAACTCCCACCAGCAGCAAATGCTGATAAAGCCAGGAACACCCAGAGCACCTTGCGAGATGGGAGGTTCAGGGGACCTGGCTGTTACTTTGCTGTATGACTGCTTCACTAAAACTAGTTTGACAGGGAGAAGAGTAACTTTCCCATAGCTAACTTGAGTTCCTTCTACAGTTAAAGCATACCTGAAAACTGGCAAACTCTTGCTCTAAATTAGTTTTTCTTCTTTGTTCAAGTGTGTTGGACACTAAGTAATCTACTTAATTAGCAGTGGATATTCATTTAAAAAAGAATAAATGTGCTAATAAGTTTGCATGACAAAAATAATATTTGTGAAATAGTGAAATACAATAAGTACATATTTTGTATTTCTAGTTGTGAGACAGTGAGACAATTATAATTATAATTCTAAAAACAGCATTTAACCATACTGAAAAGTATAAAAGAAAAATAATTAGTAAAACTGAGACAACAATGCATAACATTCTGTTAGCTGTTTTATAATATACCCGCTTCACTCATATTGCCTCTCTTTTGTGTTTACTTCTGAAAACATTTGAGATTCAATTAAATAGACAGAAATATTTCCAGAAACCAAACACATCAAAAAAGGAAAACAACAATATACATCATTGTACTAATCATAATTAACTCTCCTAGTTTGAATTTCAAATCCTTGGAGTATGATTGAAAATTCCCATGTTTCTAAATAATAGGTATATTCAAGGTTATTAACCTCTGCCTGAAGTTAATGTAGGGGTTCATATAGGGGTTAATCCTGAGCTCACTTGGCCTTGTCGTGTGCTCATGAAAAGGTATTTGGCAGAAGTTATGGCTTTGTTGGAAGCTGACAGGCCATGCTGTGAGTGCCTCTGCTATGGCCTCAAGCTAGCGACCCTTAGGCTGTCAACCATGCACCTTACTGCCTGAACCATCTCAGCCCCTTGCCAACTTCAGTAGTGTGGGGTCAAGACCCAAATAAATTTTCTGTTCTTAAAGGGATAGTGTATTTGTAGGATCAGCTTGAAGTTATGGATTTAGTTGATAGAGCTTGGTGCAACGGGGTGTGCCAATTCAAATAAGATGTAATACTAATAAAAAATGAGTGACATCCATCACTAGGCAGTACTTAAAATGGGAAAATTATAGGGGCACATCCAGGAGGGTAATGCCTCTTTTTCTTGGTATTACTGTTGTTGTCTCCCAGGCATTATTTTTTAATCAGACCTTGAAGATGTTTCTAAAGAGATTGTTTAGTGTTCTTTACACGTGTGGTCAATTCCAGACCAAAAAATTGCTTTTTTGTGTCCTGGCTCTTTAAGCTGAAAGAATTCCTACTCCTTGCTGTAGAGGCAGGTGCCAGTCCATCAAATCATATGTATTTTCCATGAGGAAAAAAAAAACCCAGACTGAACAAGATGTTATTATTTTTATTGTCATTAAGAAAACCAGTTTAGACAGAAGGCAGAAACCTGAGTTAGTGTAAATTACCTGAAGATCAGATTTTATTTTGGACAGGAAGTGACAATTTTCGAGTAGAGGGCTAAATTCAGCAATCATGAGCATACAGATGGTAGTCGAATGTCTATTTGGGGATAAGATAAGTTAAAGACAGACATTGGCAAAATACTACATTCTGCATTTGAACTGGAAGAGGAAAGTTTGAATTCAAATAGCAAATTAGCTCCCTAGATTTGATAATGCTAATACTGGGAGGCTAAGAAACTTCTATTTTTTAAATATTTCCACTTGTCTGCTAAGTTACCATGTTTCTATAACACAGCTTTGTTTCTGCTTCTTACTTTTTATCCCATTCCTTGAATTTATAGATACTCTTTCACCAGGGACAGAATTGTGTTCTATTATTATTATTGCTATCAGCATTACTAATGAATTTGTTATCATTTTTATCACAAAAACAAGTTAATTATGTGATAAAGCAAAAAAATCTTCAGATACATCTTGAAGTAGTTGATTTGCCTTATTTATATTTTCAGTAGGCATCTCTCTTTTACTTGCTGTAGATGAATATTCTCCTCCTATAAGTAAATTGTCATTCTGCTCATTACTCTGTTCTGATTGAGATTTTTTTCCTCTTTTGCAACATGGGATCCTTATTTATTTTTTTTCCTCCATTTAATTGGTTTATGACTCCAGAGATGCAGTAGTTGTTCCATCCTTGAGTCTGTGAAGCGGGTTCTAATTTTTTTAATATGCACTTCATATCTAGAAATATTTTAAATTGAATAATCTAACTATAATAATTAAAGCTAAAAAACAGATTAGCTAATTTAAATATATATTTGCTGCAATTATTTAATAAGGAACATGCAGTGTCCGTATTATTAACTTTGCCATAGGACTCATTAGCATCCATTCTACAATTTAGAACTTTTGCAGAGCAAAGTTTTTTCTCTCTGTGACAGGGGACAACTATCGGAGCTGGGTCTCATGCCAGCCTGCCCATCTGTCTCCATGGGGCAGTCCACCTAGTCTCATCTGCCATGACTTTGCTGTTCCCATAAGATGGTGCTTTAATGTGGGAAGCTGCCCATTCCCAGTCCCAATGCCAGGGGTGCTATCTATGGCTCTGAAACTCCACTACACCAAAGCCCATGCCTCGCAGAGGGCATCACAGTTCTTAGCATCTCTGGCCCCACACTGGGCCTCATAATCCTCCAGTCTAGACCCCAGTTGGATCCCTCCAATCATGCGGCCTACTCTGCCCTCATTCTGGGCTGCCTAGCTCCCTGCACTCTTCCTCTTCTTGGGTGTGCCCACCTCCCCCAGGACCTTAGCCACACAGGCCCTGACCTCACCTCCAAGGCCAGCCAGAACCCCAGGCTTTTGGCTCTGGGTGCCCCTTGCAGTGGGACCCTGGCCCTTTTGAGCCTTCTGGTCCTGGCCTCAGCATTGACCAGTCAAGGGTGCCTCAAGTAAGGCTTCTGAGCATCTAGCCCACTCTCTCAGATGGGTCTGCCTTCTCAGGCTCTATTATGGAGTTACCCACCCAGTTGTGGGAGCTGGGGTTATTAAAGCACCCCAACCCACCTTCACCAGGGTGGTAACTGGCCTAGCATTTCCTGGGGGCTCCCAAGCCACTAGGAGCCCCACCAGGTCACCTATCCCCCACAGGGTGCAGTTTAGGTCATGCCCAGGACCAAGAGCCTCCTAGTCATCCCCATAAATACTTGCCCTTAGCTCCTGGTTGTTCCTGCTGCAGCTCAGCTAAGCAATGTTTTTGCCTGGGATGGCAGCAGCAGACTGCTGCCTTTATATACTAAGTTCTCAAAATGGCTGCCACCATCAGGCACCTGCTGGATGCCTGACCCAGCCGTTAAAGTGGCAGGCACCAACAGGGCCCTGCCACACTCTCTTCTTCTTTTCCCTTAGATTTTCTTGTGAAGAGATAAAATTTTGTTGCGTTGATCTAGAAGTTTTAAACTAATCTCCTCTTAAAATAGTTCTACTGGTTCCTTCTTCCTCACACCACATATTGAACTGTGTGCCATTATTTGTCCCGCTCTAAAATATGTTATACATTTAAATATTTACAATACTTTGTCTTTCTCCAGTAAAAATATTTAATTGAACATCTCTCCTCTTTTGTATTAATAGATCATATTTTCTTAGATGTGTATGCTTTCCTCTTTCTCAGAGGCAGGAAAATCACATACTACCATAGCAAGTGGTGACAAAAGAAAATGGAAATATGGTGCTTCACTGCCACATAATTGTCTCATATACTCCCATGAAGGAATCACAAAGGAGAATATGACCAGACCACTGAGGGAGAACAAGGAGATGGTTTTTCTATGCCCCTTTTTCTTTGTGAATGAAAACAACTTATAATATTTATTCACTACCATTGAAAAGAGTTCCCATGGAATAGCTAGAATGTCCTACCATGGGAGAAAGTAAAAGAACATGCTGTACTTTGATAAATTCATGTTACCTCCAATACTTTGCTTAATTAGTCCTGTCTTTGTATCAAAATCAAAAGTCTTATACATTTACACATGAAATAATTTTAACAACGTAAAAAGTTATTTAATTACAGTGTTGCCAACTCTCATGATTTTTGATGTTGTTCTTAAAGTCTATGCTTCAGGAATGTGAAAGACTTAACTCTTTCTTTTGTATATTTAATATTGTTTACTACATGTGCAGGTCATGCCAACTGTCTAAAACATTTAGGAGCATTCAGAATATGATAACTACTGGATGGATACACAGGAAAACAAGATCCTTATTTGAGGAAATGTATTATAGTGAAGACATCTCGCTAATTCACTTTTTTATTTCAAATAAACCCTTTGATACAATTATAACGAAATGCTTTTTTGTTAGCATTTCAGGAAGAATTTAAATAATCAGAGAGTAATGGTCATGGCCCTGTTTACAATGACAGATGCCCTGATTTGCCAAGTAGCCAAAGAAAAGTATTTTTTGTCTCCACTGCAATCACAGCACTGTTTCAGTTCACTATACCTAGTGCATGATTCTTGTTACCACTTCTTTTACTACCACCCTGCATGTTTCACATGTAGTATCACTAGCTGTAAGAGTTATGAGAATGTAAAATTCACCATGCTGTCTTCTAGGCATAAGTAAAAGGTATGGAAGTGAATGCATGAACTAAAGGTGACTCAGAACTATCGCTGTTGGTACGTATAAATACTGCTGACATCCTAAGATATCTTTGCAGAAGAAAAGAGAAAAAATACTTATCTACTGTTTTGAAAGGGGAAAAATACTAGGGAGAAGCTTACTTGTTAATCATATACAGTACTATATAGCCATTAAACAGTAGACATCATGGGGATCTTCCTTTCTTCTAGCTAAGCATAAGTATAAAACATATAATCTCAGGACATTTTCAAAGAGACTGTAAAGCACCTTACATTAGTATTAATGTCTGAAAATATTGCTGATGTAATATCTTGCTGATGTAAGATCAAACTTTGTATACAGCCATGGTTCCAGGAACATTGTTCCCTGTGATCACAATCAGTTTGTTAATGCATGTCATCAGAATTATTTCTTCAGCAATAATAATAAATGAGCATCCATATTATTTTTAGGAGCAAAATAAGCAAAAGAATAATAACTTAGCAAAATAAAAGGCAAATACTATAATTTCAAAATTTGTTTCCAATGTGAATTGGAAAAAAACAAAACACATTAAATTTCAAAATCTCCTTCTAAACTAAGCTAAAAACCCATCGATTCAACGCGATCAAAATAAATGCATTTCCTATTTGAAGTTCATTTAAAATAAAAAATTTTAAATGAAGTCATTTACAAATTGAAATTCTATTACTTTTTTCCCCCAAATGAAATCAGAAAGTTATTATGTTCCTGCACCAGGTTTCAACATTGAGTAAGTGCAAGTTTCTGATGGAAATTTATTTTTGCCAGAGAATGTGACTATCTCATTTCATGATATTTAATTTCCTCTAACCTAGTTTAACTGTGGCTGTTTACACTGAAGTTTTTATTTCCACTTATGTCATATCTTGGCAGGAAATTATGGCAGGAAAAGGACATTTTCTTTTCCTTTTAGCTGTAAAGTCTAATGGTTTTCAGAACAGAGGCAACGGCCTGATGTAACTATCCCCATGAAGGTGGAATAGAAGTTACACTGTGCTACGTGGACACCCAGAGAGTGAACATCAAGGCTCATGAAGCAGACTGGGTATGCTCTTGCCAGTGGCCCCTCCTTCCCACCTGCTGATTACGATCAGTAGTAAGACTGAAAGAGGAAACAGGAGAGCAGTTGGAACTGCATTAGTCCAGCTCAGCAAACATTTGACATCTGTTCCTAAATTAAGCATTTAGGGGGGGTTCAATTTTTGGCTTTTCTTTGGGGAGTTCCAGCTTACAGGCATCAGGGCCCAAAGACCCTTTCTGAGGCTGAATATTGAAAGATTTGGCTTTCTTAAGGCTACATCAAAAGTTTACCATTACGTTTGTTGTGTTCCTCTCTTTTATAGATATTTCTATCTAGCTGCATCAGGACTTAAATATCCCCTGTCTTGACTTTTGGTCTGGGCAAGATGTGATCATTAAAAATGGCATCCAGCAGTCTTTGGCCTCTGCTCATCATAAAAAAACCCCCGATATTACTTGCAACAGCAACAAACCTTTTTTATTCCTATCCACTCTCCCCTCTTATAGGCAGACCACTTCTGCTGCCTTTTATAAAGGGACCAATTTCTGGCCTATTTCAGGATCTGAAAAATGTCTTTATGCTTTCTTCCTCCTGTATGTATTGTTTCTGTCATATAAAATATCAGATTCTAAAGATTGCTTTGGTTACTTTATGGATTTTTTTGAAATTCATTTTCTGGGTGAGAATTTAACCTGCTTTACCTATGCATATGGAAGCCTATTAACTGTATGGGTAAAATTACTGGCAACTGATCCTCACAAAAAGGGAGACAGAGTTCACAAATAAGGTTCTCTTTCCTTCTGACCCTTAATGTAGGTCTTACAGTCTTGAGTACTTTATACAGATTTAATTTCCTGGGCATTCTGTTTTACCCAATATCATCCTGTTCACCTTGAAAGTACTGCTTGGGTGGTTCAGTCTGGTCTGCCCAATTTCAAATATATTAGATTTATAACTAAGCTTTAATATCACTCAATGACATATTTCTTTTTAATTTGTCACCACTTGACAACACTTTAATTTTACACCACTTTCTTTGAGAAAACTTGAAGAAAATTCTCAGAAATGAGACCATTATAATATTTAGTGACTTCAATGCAAAAATTGGATGTCATTTTGAGAACTGGCTTGGTATTCTTGGCAAATATGGAATTGATAATATGAATGAAAATGGCTAGCGAGTGCTAGAACTCTCTGCATGTCAAAATCTGTGTGTTATCAATACCTACTTCACTAAAAATCATGAGAAAGACATTGTGGAAATGTTACATAAATTTCCAATTGCTTAAATCACAAGTGAGACTTTATAAAGGGGGATAAGGCAAGGTGTTGCATTTATTGATTACATGAGTTAGACATAGAGGACACACTATTCATACAAACACAAACAAATCATCATACACATCATTACACACATGCATACACATACACAAAACAACCATTGCATCCACACATACACCAGATAATGTTACCAGCAATAGTTGCTCAATATCAGCCCACGGTGGTCAACCTGGGCTTATTGAGTAGATGATGATGAGTTGAAGATAGCATATTTGAAGATAACAGCTGGAGCAGGGTGAACAGATGCATGTGTGCTCCAATGAAACAGCAGTAGATAAAGAGATTCACCCAACTTGGCATTTTCAAAGTGTTCTTTAATAGGGATCTTTTACAGGTATTGGCATCCTTTGTTTCAGTTCTTTGTGGTTTTTCCATACCCAGCTTTTTTTTTTTGTGGTTGTTCTTCGTTTGTCTTCAGCTTATTTTAGCCTTGGAGTGTTTTTGCTGCCCGTTTGGCAGGATGGGTGCATTTCTTCTCCTTGTTATCTTCTTTGTGCCCTAGGCCTCAAAGGGATTCTTCAGCCATTCATTAATTAGTTTACTGACTGGTAACTTACATTTGGTGCCTTGTTTCTTGTATAAACAGTTAAATCTTCTTCTTCCATCTCTATGCCATTCTCTCACCAATAAACCTTTTACACACACTCATACATAAAGGCTATGCAGAGTTCATTCACTTATGTTATGCAGAAGGATACAAAATGGAGTTTTCAAGTTGCTTACAGGGCAAGACTAACATGGTTACATTTCACTATTATTACATTCTGTGTTAACATTAGCTACATTAGTTCAGTTCATGCTACAAAAACATCTAAGGTCAAGGCACTGACACTGTTTAGATTTAGTAATGACCAGGCACAACCACCTGAAAGAAATCCTGCACATGAGGTCTTATCACAGTGCTGATTATGACAGTCACCATGCCTTAGTCTGCTGCAAAGTCAGAAACAATTAAAAATAAATCTACCATAGCAAAAGTACTAGTTATCCTCAGATTGACCTCAGACAAACTAAAGGTGTAGAAAAATGCAAGCTATTGAAGTGTAGTGTACAAAAAAAAAAGGATCAAATGCCTTTGACATCCACAATAGGATGAACCAGGTGTATGTCTTAGCCCCCATGCTCTTTAACATCTGCTCTTCATTCCTGCATCTTCATGCATTCAAGGACAGCAGTGGTGGCATTTATCTTCAAACCAGACTAGATGGAGGCTTGTTCAACATTGCAAGGTTTAGAGTGAAAAGAAGGAGAAAGAGCTAGTTCTGAGAGGTTTCTTGTTTGCAGATGATACAGCTTTGGTTTCCCACAGTGAATATTCCTTGTAAAATCTCTTGGGAAGATTTGCTGTGTCATGCAAAAGCTTCAGGTTGACAGTTAATCTCCAGAAGACTGTGATCATGTGAACTAGTGCCTGACATCACTGTAGAGGGTAAATCTTTTGGCATTGTTGACAGCTTTTGCTGCTTGGGTTCTATGAT
>NW_005841932.1:1826260-1842208 GCF_000455745.1 Alligator sinensis
CTGAACTGACTAACAGAACTGGGAAAGCATCTAAGAATTTTGGGCTATTACAGAAATGTGCATGGGATAACAATATACAGTCAACTAAGATGAAGATTTGAATCCATGAGACTTGCATGCTCTCATCCCTGCTTTATGATTCAGAACCAGATTACATATGCTAAGCACATCAGGAGACCGAACAGCTTCCACATGAGATGCCTGCACAAGATTCTGAAAATAAAGTGGGAAGAAAAATGGCAAACACAAAGATACTGGCGCTTGCAGACCTGATCCACTTAGAAACCACTATCAAGAAGAGGAGATTGTGATGGCTCAACCATGTCAGGAAAATGGAAGGAGACCATATCCCCAAATATGTTGTACAAGAGATTCAAGCCAGCTCTAGAAAGCAGGGTTGGCTTCTATAGAGGTACCACAACACATGCAAAAATGATGTGAAGTTATTCAAAATTAATGTAGAAAGTTGGGAGGAGTGTGAAGAATTCTCTCCAATCTGAAGGGACAGCTGGCATTGGATGCAGCTCAACATGAAATAGTTTTAATCCAGAGGATGGAAGCAAAGTGCGAAAGAAGGAAGCAGCATGCTGTAAACTTGGACTCCAATTCAGGTGGGAAATGGATCTTTCAAACTTATAATACACTGTGTCACACTCGAATTGGGCTTGTCAGCCCCAAGTGGATTCATCAGGGACTGACTAGACCTCTTACACGTACACCAGGATCCAAAGGATCAATAGTTTAATTTGGACAACATAGAGGTCTTAACTGCATGCTAACAATTGACAAGGGAAGTATTCCTTGTCACATGATGCTCAGTTAAATTACATCTGAGATTCCCAAGTTGTTTTAAAAACAAACAAACATAAAGCTTCTTTGGCATTAGGTTGATACTTTTCTATTTCTCTATGTTTAAATCTATTTATGTTTAAAGATACAATAATATCTGATTATTATCTGTCCAGTATTTAACATGTTTCAAACATGCTCAGATGCCTGACAAAACCCACCTAGGACCAACAACTTATAGCAACTAGAATACCCCATGATAACAGTTTTCCTTTTCATAGTATTATTTTTATAAAATGTTATTATTTCACAATATTACAAAACAAAAGGTAAGAACAAAGAAATCTCTCAACAATAGTCCAATGTGGCCACTGATGTCTTTAAAAGCCTAAGTGCTAAAGTCAAGTGTTGTAGAAATAAAAGTCAATTTTTCTTCTTCCGAAAAGGCAAGAATGGCAGGAAGTTCATAGGAAGAGTTGCTGAGGGTCAGAAACCTCTTTGTAAAGAAGAAAACAGGAGATTCTTAATAGTATGCAAAATCTATGAGAACAATATAGCAAATGAGGAAGCTAATTGTAGAATTTCTCTCACAGATTCAGTTCCAATGCTAGAATCCATCTCCCAATTTGTTACTAGCTCATGCCACTTTACGAGAGGCTATTTACATGTATACCAAGTTACTCATCAGAAATTTAACAATTTACATTTAGACATATTTACATGGAAACCATGATGTCTGTCACCCCCATATGGATTACTCAACAATTACAATTTAACAGCCAGCTCATGGAAAGAATTAGAAAGGAATGAAACATACTAGTCCATGAATGTAGGAGTGTGATAGTTAAACTTCTCAACTGTTAACCCACATAATATTCTGCTCTTCAGTAAGAATGATGACTAAAAAAGGCTGAGTCAGGCACATTTTTCTTTCCCCTTTTTTAAATAGGGCCTGGAATTTGTGAGACTTTAGAAGTTTAGGGTCTGATTTTAGACCCTAAAGTGCATCCAATATATTTTGTGGGAAAAGTAATTGTCTTCAATAGGTATTTTTTAGGTACCCACTCACCATACTTTTGGAGTATAGAAATAAAATAAGTATTGATTTTAACTGTAAATCTATGTTGTTTTAGGGGGACTCCCATGGAGTTTGAATGGTGTAGAGATCCTTGCCTAACATCTCTTACCAAAGATTTTCATTCTAAATGAGAAAATTAGGAAACCTAACCCATAGGATTATTCAGCAGTATGTAGCACTAGCTAACAAGAGGAAATACACATAAAGGCAAATGAAAACATCACTAAATATCCCTTTAATGGGATACAGAGGAAAAAGTGCTCAAATCTGGCCAAAGGGCATATGCTGCATGTTGGACAGAAAGAAGATATACAATGGCATCATCATTCCAGTCCTCAAGGACTTCTCCAGATCACTACATATATGCTGCTGATCTCCCACCCATGGCTACCCATGGAACCAGCTTGAGAATGGGCTAGATAGTAGCTGACCTGCAATGTGGTATTTATACTGTAGGTTTATAGATGGGGAATGGCCAGAACCCAGGATCTGTAGCTTCCCAGGTTAATATTTTAAATATTTGGAAGAAGAGGTATGTGCTCTCTCCCACATTTTATCATCGATCAGAGACAGAATAATCACAAACAGAACATGTGTTAATGGAGAATTAGAAGGATTCAGGAAACTGGCAGTGGCAATGCTCCAGCCAAAATATACTTATAAAATTAAGACTTTTCTTTTGATGACCTTCAAAATGGAGTACCTCCAGAATCATTCACTCATCTTAACATGAGAGTTAAAGAAGGTTCTAGTTTGTCTTCCCTTCTACTGCACTGGAACCTTGAAAATACAG
The DNA here is from genome assembly GCF_000455745.1 of Alligator sinensis. Classification (NCBI taxonomy): domain Eukaryota; kingdom Metazoa; phylum Chordata; order Crocodylia; family Alligatoridae; genus Alligator; species Alligator sinensis. Next base: position 1,828,921 of record NW_005841932.1, read on the forward strand.
CATTTCTTTTGTAAGTCATATGAATAGTATAAGGGTGGGGGGCAGTAGTGAGTAGGGATATGGGGTAATAGGGATGTCAGTGGGCCCAATACAGGCCAGTAAGGGAGAAGGAGTAGGTAGGGTGTTTACACTAAGATGTAGCCTAGAGTGGTCACAGGGTAGTATAACTGTTTTGGTAACATAGATCAGAAATAATCCTACCCTGGAATGCCATATTTTTGAGCCACTTTATAAGTGCTTAAAACTAGTTTCAGATGTTAATGTGTGGACAATCCAGCTGTTCAGAACTCTAGGAGCTACCCAAAATTACCATGAAACAAGGCCCTTATTCACTGTATAGCAAACATTACAGTGAGCATTAAATCCCAAGAAATGAGTCTATCACATTTCCTTCTCACAATACAAGAATGAATGGGAGGTAATTCTTTTAATCCTTGAGACCTGTTTTTGCTTAATTATAAAAGCTTGCTTAGCTTTTTGGATTATCTTCTGTTTCCTGCTAGTTAGACTGAATTGTAACAGGTATTCCAGTTTTCAGTAGCAATTATTTGCTCTTCTTTGTACTTTTTGACATTTCTACTGTTTTAATTTAGATATCTTCTCCTAGTTAATTTCAAAACAAATGATGTGAAACTTCTTACATTTAAATGTGTGGCAATACTGTTTTGAATAAGACCCCTTCTATGGACACTAACAGATACGTTTTATTGCTGTGGTATTCTTTATAATTATGGTTTGTGTGACCTATAATTTCAAGAAGTCTTATTGAGTTATCACAAAAGACAAGATTTTTTTTCTATTCTTGGCTGACAGAAAATTGTTTAATAATTGATTTTTTGAACAAGTGTCAACAACAAAGCTGTCTTGCCAACTTTGAGATTATGCAGATGCAGTACTATATACTTATGCTATTTATATTTCTGAGTAGTTTTCAATAGTGAAATTACATACCCTTTTCTTGAATGCTCAATAAGCTTTTATTAAGAGAGGTGTGTGGTAAGAATAATCACCATACAATTCTACATGGCTAACAGAAGCAACATGATTATAGAAACTAAGGAGGGGGGAGGGGGCGAATTGATAAATTTGGGCAAAGAAAATTAACTGAACTGTGTCTTGATAATTGGACTGTGAACCTCTTCAGGTAGCCTAATCTTCATTTCAAAATGTTACCACCTTTGAACGTTTCTCACTTAGCTTTAGGAACAGAAATTCTGGAAGAAATTTTACCTTGCACAAATTGGGAACTGCTAGCAATGTCATATAAAGAAAGAATTTCCTTACAATATTTGGTCCCCAAAAAGGTTTTAATAAGTGAATGAGTTTGTGGGGACATGCCCTGCACTGGTTAGAAACTGAATCCTTATTAAGGGTTCAGCTGTATGGAGTCAACAAACCACTGAGGGAAAATGCCTATTGTTAAGGCCTATTTCACATGGCAGCCTAGCCTTGCCTTTCAAGGCAAAGTCTCATGTTTAAAATCATCCCCTGAAGTGGACATGATTCCCTTTTGTGAAGAACTGTGGATTTTATTGTAATATTTCTGTTATAAATGTGTTCATGTCTTAATAACTCACATGCCTGAGTTTCCCTGACTGGTCTATATGTAGGGAATGAAGGGTTAATAGCATCCCTATCCCAAAGCTGCTTATATTTAAGAGGAGACAAGGCGGACCTCCAGCATCAAATGTGAAGAGAGTAAGAGTACAGAAGGAACAGCCATGCTATTTTGGATGTTTTGGCATGTACAGACTAGAGAGAAGACATCTGAACTATCCTTTGGACACTGAAAATTGTGCGGGCCGGACTGAGAACAGAGGGACTATTTCACCCATTTGGAGGGGGCAGTCGTCTTGTTCCATGTCCTTTGCCTCTAACTAAAAGCCTTTACTGCTTTGCTGCTTAGAACTTCACATTTCCGGAAAGAAAAGTCCCACACCCAGGAGCAGAACTGGATGCTAATTCCCTGAGGCTGGGCCACAGATATCCAGACAGGGTAAAGGATCAAAAACCTGATGTCTCAAGAGTTGGAAGAAGCCAGGGCTTCCCTTTATACTGGAAGCCATGCCTGTGTTCTAGCCTTATCTGGCTACTCAGAAATGAGAGAAGACTGAAGAGGTCTTGGGCAAATGCTCCCTGCGATACTCTATGGGCACTTACCCATGTGCAGCCAGGCTGCTTCAAAGCACTGTAAGTACAGTGTATCAGACCATACTCCAGAAGACTCCAGCATCATGTGTATTAGCATCCTGATGCTGAAAAATGGCGGCGGGGTTTCTTTAACTAAAGCACCTGTGCCTCCATTTTTCAGTGTGGGAAAGCTGATACTCATAACGCTCTGGGCAGTTAGAGCAGTTCTGGGAGCCACTTTAATTAAAGTACCCCCCCACTCCCAGAGCATGTGTATAAACACCCTGTGATACTTTCTTATCAACACAGTTCCTTAAGAAGCTAAACTTGTAGTGTTACTGCTTTCACAGAAGTGCTGGGAACATGCTCTCTCTGCAGCTCTCCTCATCTAGGGAGATGCAATTGTGAGGATTCTACTTTTAAAGGCCCATTTTGAAAACACTTTCAGGCATATCAATACATTCTTACATTTTATGGTGTGGGAGAGGACTCAGTTTCTGGAGCAGTCTTTCAGATCCTACAAAGTCTTTGTTTTGGACCTGCAAGTTGTTCATGTGTTCCAGGACTTCCTCTTTGATACTGTCAGTTTTTTTCTATACCAGAGTTGTTTAAATCTTTTTATATTTTCTCATTATTGCATGATAACATGTGTACTTTCCCACTAACAAGATGTGTCCCAAGATAATCTCTGTCTCTGTTGAATAGAAACTGTTTCAAACAGCACCAAATGCAAATTCTGTGATGTTTGGTAGGCTCTAGAGTTGGTTGAATTATTCAACAGTGATGTATCCAACTGATTTAGCTTTTTTTTCATTTGTGAATTAGCCATAAGCAGGTTGTGACTTTCATTGATTTGCTATTTGCAGTTCCTAGGTTGTATAGTTTAGAAGACCAACTTTAAGATTTTGGACTATGCATGAACTTGTTTCTGGTTGTAATTTGCTATAGATGCTATTCCGTGGCAACCTAAAACATAAAATGATCTATAATCCCTATGTGTAACTTGTAGATACTAGATAGAGACCATTAACTCCTTTCACTTCTGAAATAAAAAGTAGACTTTGAACACTTCACAATGAATTCTACATACACTTTTTATGGCTTTATCAGTTTATGCAAATGAAGAAAAAAGAAATAGGGAGAAATTTAGGTGACAGGCTAAAACTTTAAAATGGGAAGAGGCAGTCTCCTGCCTCCTTTTCTCACATAATAAGGTTTGGCATGAGGTCTCCTATAAGTCTCCTATCCTCTGGCCAAGAACTTGGGGCTGATTTTCTTCAGCCTAACCCAGGAGTCAGTGGGTGCATCTCCATAAGATGCTACTGTGCAGTGATTACTGCACATTTATTTAATACTTCTATAAGCAAGTATTAAATAAATGTGCAGAGTAACCAGGGGCATTGTGCAGTAGTGCTAGAGAATGCCTTTTAACAGATGATACTGCACGGTAGTCTAATACTACTGTGCAGTAGCATCTCAACATGGTTTTTGCCATGCGATGCTACTGCACAGCAGTAGCAGGCTATTGCGCAGTCAGTGTCTAATGTAGATGTTCCCAGTGTAGTTCTTAATCATTCCCATGGTACCATGTGGGACTTCAGTCTTCAAAGACAGAAGACATTCTTACAGACAAAATGTCCTCCAGCCATTTCCTGTCTTTGCTTTTTCTCCGTGAGGTGGCCCTTTCATCACTGATGTTACCCCAAATTGTGACACTCACCAAACTAGTCTTACCTCTTGTCATTGTTATACCAGCCACAGAAAAGCTCCCTCTTCCCTGTAGATAAACTTGGTTGAATTGATTTTTTTACAACTTGGGCATCTTCCCTAACATAGCCATTGGCTTCCCAAAGTATAATAGTTAAGGTTAGCTCATTTATGTTGTAGCTACTTCCAGATAGGGCATGTAATGGACCTTCTCATCCCCAGGCTGACTCCCTATATGCTGAGACATTCCGTGATACAGCAATTTCATAAAAATAACCAGAATTCATAATATGTGCATACATTCCTCAGGTGTACTCCTAATATTAACATTTCTGTTCTGATTGCTGTTAACCTAAACTATGTTCTTAGAATATTGTGAGGAAGCAGGAGTGACTTCTGATTCCCTGTACATGTGACCCAGTGGGGCAGGGGCGGGGGGATTCTCTCTTTTTTTTAGGAACAAAAAACCAGATGCTAAGAAATCTGTAAACATAGCTCAATACATCTCAGAGGAACAGAGCTTAGGCACATAATTAATAGCAATGACATATGAAAGCTTCAAACTGACTCAAAGCCTCCTTTTCAATCTATCTGCCTCCTGTCCTTCATGGCTGGCCAACAGAACACAGAAGTCCCTTCCTAGCCATGAAACACGTTTTGAGACTTGAGAGGGGGGTTGGTTCCGGTGCTTCTAGTTATGAGCTCTTGTTGGAATTGGCAGTCTTAGAGCAAATTCAGTTAGCTACCTCCAGTCCTATAAAGTACAATGGAACTTGTTGAACCTAAGGTTTTGTAATATAATATCTTTCCATACAGTGAGTACTTGCTTTCATTGGCATTGTCAAAATGTATAATCCCAATCAGTTAAATTGCCTTGGGTTCCACTGAATTAAACTGATATGTTACTTAGGCAGAGACTTGGGCTCACAGATCAGGGAGGGATATGAATGCTCTGAGGAAATTTTCAAAAAGATTTGACCAATTCCAGTGTAAGAATTAGTAAGGCATCATGAGGCACTTAAAATACTCTTTTAAATGGTTTATTAGGAGCATCAGCATTTTGAAAAAAATCTTTTTTTTCCTCAAGTTCATAAGGAAAAGTGGCAGTAGGTTTGTGAATTAAAGTGAATAAAAGGGATGATATGCTTATTCTCTAAAGACTCAAAACAAATTTATAGTTCTCATAGCTGAAGATAGTTGCCTATAGCAACCATGGACATTTAGGACTGTATTGTCTCATCAGTGGTATATCCTTCAAAAGATCAAAAGCACACTTGAAACTATATCCCTGCACTTATAGAACACCTTGTTTTGTAAATGTTTTGAAAAAAAAAATTACTAGGGGCTTGAATATTTTCTTAAAAGAAATCCCTCATGAAATACCACAAAATTAGGCATTAAATTGTTCAATGAGCAGGGCAACATTGCTAGCATACACTTAAGTTACTGAAAATCTGATCTCAGTGGTTATGCCACTTTCCAGAATTATCCTAAAGATATGCCTCCCTGCAGAAAGATAAATGTTATGATGAATGGCAAGAAAAGATCCATTCCAGAATAAAGTAGAACTGCCTAAGTGTGACTGAACTGTTCTTAATGGAAAAATGAAAATGGAGAACTTGATATCCTTCTGCAATTGCTATTGGATTTTTTTATTGAAGTTGTGAATCTGAAGATAAAACCTACTACACACTTGTCCCCTGGGATACCAAAATATTACAGTTATGAAAACATGCAGATTTGAATCCATCAGTGCACATCCTCACTGGGAAAAAGGGTACAAACATAAATGTCATATTACCCTTAGCAGAATGTCAATGAGCCAAGAAAATATTTAATTAAAATGTGTGGAAAAATGTTCAATAAGACCATAAGTACAACCCTTCCCTTCTTCCCTATCTCTCCCCCCCCTGCCCCCCAATTTAATTTTCCACAATGTATCAAAATTTACAATTAATGGAAGGCAAAAGAGATAAGGTAAGTTACTTTTGGTATTAATCATGCAAACAGAGGGCCTATGGATGTTATTGGAATACCTGGTTTTCTAATTTAACATATTTCCTGCTAGGTTTCTTTTAATATGAAGATTCTATGTGGGCCCAATCAAAAAGCTGCTGAAGTCTATAACAAGTTTTTCATAATAATCAGTAAATTTCAGATAATATTCTTTATGTACACAGGAGACCTATAACTACATTGCTTCACCCAAGAAGTATGAGGGTCTGTACCTAAATATGTATATATACACACATAGTAAGACATGTTGTTTTAAAACACCCACACTTTATCCTTATGGCTGCTCAATGTTCTGCCTTTTACAGGTGTTATAAGAGATTCATAAACAAAATAAAAAGAACTGTGAGCTAAAATCACAGTCAGTCTGTTTTAAAGTTTGAACTGTTCATCAGATTTGGCTTTTTTTTGTTTACAAAATGAATCAAAACAAATAATTTTTGTGCGGACAATAATTCTTGTTTGTTCACAAATCTTGAGCTAATAGTATTGCAGAGATATAAGGTTGAATAGATTGTACATGAAGGCTGAAGACTGAGTTCTCCTTTCAGTATGCCTTGCTTGTAATTTGCCTAAAGAACTCTGTGATGGATTGTCACCAGCATAGTTATGTGACACAAAATGAGTAGGAGCTATGCCTGAAGAAATCAATGGTAGCTAATATTTTGAGAAAGGGTGGGGAAGTATTTTTGGTAAGTGGTAAGGACAGAAACTGCCGGTTCTCTTACTAATGCTTCTTTTCCCCCTATCTTCTTCTGCACAGGTGACACTAAATACATACTATGTTCTGTGATATTTGGCCCCCATAGATTTGAAAAGCAAATTTAGAACTTCGGAGAGGCAGGCCGTAGAGCATAGTACATCTGTTACATCTCCATTATAAAGTGATCGATTTGTGCACAGCAGGGATTCTGAGGGTAAGGAGGCAAATGCCTTTTCTGAGAGTCCTTAGTAGATACTTTAAAACCCTGAAGCTAGAAACTGTGGTCATGAGCAGCAGATACTCATGGATTTAGTGACAATTTTTGTATCCTTCTTTACAAGGGACTGACTGATAGAAGCCATCACCTTTTATTTTTTTTGCTAAGGGCTTTTGCTGGGTTGAGACTGAAAAGAGTGGTGCGTTGTATTCAGATAGCCAGAGAAATAAAATAAATATTTTAATTTAAGGTAAGTCTTGGCATTCTTAATTTGGTGAGGGAGACAATATCCAACATCCTGGTTGGAGCCCTCCATAATCCAGAATTTAGAAATAGATGGTTTATATTTATGGTTATAATCTAGGCTGAATTACTTCACTGTTTAGTAAAGTCTTACTTTCACTATAAATATGAACTTAGGTACTTATATGGCTATTATCCCACTACATTTTTGGCAATAAGAGAATGAACATGCCAGAAGTAATATAAAATGTAGCTACAGTGTTGATGTACTCTGGTGAAAGACCTGTAAGGTCTGTCATGAATTGGTTGGAAACTGGTGTGTCCATCTCCTTGCTAAAACAGAGAATAATGCCTCTTTTTTATTGCAAATTTACTGTTGCTATTGCCAGAAGGCTTGCTCTGGATCAGGAGTAAAACATGTTATCTAATCATAAAAGTATAATGCTGTTCTTGCCACAAAAAAAAAAAAATCTGTATCTCTGCTGTATGGAGAACTGTAGGGCTAATGAGAGGGGAATTAAATTTTCAACCTTGTTTGTAAAAGCCATTTCATACACTTATTAATCAAGATGCAGGAGCTTGTAAGAGAATTATTCTCTTGAAATGGAAATCTATTGCACTGTTAGAAATATTAATCTCTTATAATAGTGTAATTGAGTTGGGCGGTTCACAGAAAATATTTTTATGCAAATGGAAGACTTCCAATATTAGAGAGGATATCATCAGCATATCTTGAAGGATATTGGTATAATGAAATAGCTTGGTGTTTAATGAGGAAACACAAGTTCCTTCAAACATGAAACTATAGGAAATAGGAATGAAATAGTCCTCATTGGACATGTCTACATGGGACGCTGCTGTGCAGTGGTTACTATGTACTTATTTAGTACTTGTATAATCAATTACTTTTATAATCAAGTACTAAATACCAGAGTCATTGTGCAGTAGTGGCAGAGAATGCCTTTTCAGTGATGGTATTGCACAGTAGCTGAATAATACTGTGCAGTAGGGCTGCGTGTAATTTTGCCGGCCATTTTGTTTCAACACTGTTTTGACTCATTTCGAGGTTGAAACAGCAAAATCAAAATAAAACCAAGGATGTCCAAATAGCCTTGAAACAAAATGAGGCTAGTCAAAACATTTTGAAAGTTGAAACATTTCGACCATAGCACTGGGAATGGGAAGTCAGTCTAGCTGGACTGCCTGTCCATGCCCCGCGCTAGATTGCACTGGGATGGGGAGGCAGCCCAGATAGACTGACTTCCCATTCTCAGTGCTATGGTTGAAACCTTTCTTTTGACTAGCCCAGCTGGGCTGCCTTCCATCCCTGGTGCGATCTAGCATGGGGGGGTGGGAAGGCAGACCAGCTGGGATGACTTCCCATCCCCAGCAAAACTCGAAACAGCATCAAAACAGCCTTTCTGTTTTGACAAAATGGAACAAAACAGCTGTTTCAAATCAAAATGAAATTTGAAATGTAACATGTTCCATGGAACTGTCAAAACTCAAGGTGAAACAGAACGGTGCCATTTTGCACAACCCTACTGTGCAGTAGCATATTAGCACTGTTGATGCTCTAACACACTACTGTGGAGTATTATTCAGCTACTGTGCAGTCAGCATCTCATGTAGATATGCCCGGGAAGGCCAATCCTGTCCTTTCATGGGCAACTTTATTATATCCCTTTAAAACAATCTAATCTAGTTCAATCTTGAAACAGTTAAATTTCTTGTTCTGCCTTCTGTTGGAAGGTTGTCCCTGAATTACACTCTTCTGTATTTAGAAACCTTAAAATTTCCAGCCTAGACTTATTTTCACCCAGTTTGTACCCATTCATTTTTGTGCCAACATTGTCCTTTGTTTAAATAGTTCTTTTTCTCTGGCATTTGCCTACCAACCCCACTTTAATTTTGTCCCTCTTCAGCCTTTGTTTGATAAGCTGAATGAGAAAGGCCTCATAGTCTTCTATGATAGTCTTCTTTCCCCTGAGTATCTTACTAGTCTTCCTTTGCACATGTTTCTGTTCGAATTATTTTTTCATGTTCAGAACATGCTTTCGGGAGGGGGGATTGCTGGGGCGGGATGGGCTTCATCTCTCCCCTAATGGCAAGCGTATCTTCTCTTCCAGGTTGGCTGATCTCGTACGGCGAGCTTTAAACTAGACTCGCCGGGGGGAGGGGGCTGCAGGAAGCGAGGAGACGCCATCAGGGCAAGGGGTGCAAAGGTAAGTAACAGGGGTCCTGATGGTCTGGCTAATCAGGGGGTGGGGGGGCACACAGTCTTGCAAGGCCTTAAATGCCTGTACACCAATGCTCGTAGCATGGGGAACAAACAGGAGGAACTCACCCTCAGAATAGCTAGTTCAAATCCAGATGTCGTAGGGTTAACAGAGACATGGTGGGACTCATCCCATGACTGGGCAGTTAACATTAGGGGCTATAGGCTGTACAGGCGGGATAGAGAAGGCAGAAAAGGGAGGGGGGGTGGCACTTTATGTCAAGGAGCACTACACATCCTCTGCCAGCAGTATGGGGTCAGGGGAAGGGCGAGCTGAAGTGCTCTGGGTCAAGATCCAGGGGGGGCAAGGCGAGAGGGATTTGACGGTGGGGGTCTATTACAGACCCCCCAATCAGGAGGAGGAGCTGGACAGGGAATTTTCAGGCCAGCTTGCGGAGACACTAAAAGCAAGGGATGTAGTTGTCATGGGCGATTTTAATTACCCGGACATCTGCTGGGAGGAGCAGTCAGCCGGGACGGACCGCTCCAGGAGGTTCTTGGCCGAGTTGCAGGACCTCCACTTGATTCAGGAGGTGCACAGTCCCACCAGAGGAGATGCTCTGCTGGACCTGGTCCTGGCCGCAGGCGACGACCTGGTAAGAGGCCTCCAGGTTCTTGACCACCTGGGCAATAGTGATCATCGCGTGCTGGAATTCACCATCCAGCGTAGAGTGTCAAGGGCCCGCAGCAAGGTGGTGGCCCTAGACTTCAGGAGGGCCAACTTCAGTGAGATGAGGAGATTAGTGGGAGAGGAACTGGGGTCCTTGAGGGCAGAGGAACTCAGCGTCCAAGAGGAGTGGTCGTTCCTTAAGGAAACGATACTCGGGGCCCAAGGGGTGTCCATCCCGACAAGAAGCAAGGCGGGCAGGAGTGTCCAAAAGCCCCCCTGGCTCACCAAGGGTGTCCGGGAATGCCTGCTTGCCAAAAGGGTGGCGTACGCCCGGTGGAAGGGGGGTGTAATCTCCAAAGAGGAGTATACCTCCTCTGCTCGGGCCTGCAGGCGGGCTGTTAGGAAGGCCAAGGCGGAGATAGAGCTCGGATTAGCGTCCAGGATTAAGGATAACAAAAAGTCCTTTTTCAAATATATTGGGAGGATGAAGAAGGCGCCGGGTAATGTGGGGCCCCTGCAGGATATGCGGGGCAATCTGGTGGTTGCGTCAGAGGATAAAGCGGACCTCTTTAACCAATTCTTCACCTCCGTTTTCTTGTGCAGGGACCGGGACTTCCCTGCTGTGATAGAAGCCGGACGCGAGGGGATCGCCTTCAGACCTCAGGTTGGGGAGGACCGGGTTAGAGAGCTTCTGGAGGGGCTGGACGCGTTCAAGTCAGCGGGTCCGGATGCTCTCCACCCCAGGGTGCTGAGGGAGCTGGCTGGGGTTATTGCAGGGCCCCTGGCACGGCTCTACGAGCGATCGTGGTGCTTGGGCCAGGTGCCAGACGATTGGAAGGTAGCTAATGTGGTCCCCATCTTCAAAAAAGGGAAAAGGGAGGACCCGGGCAATTATAGGCCCGTCAGTCTTACCTCAATCCTGGGGAAGCTCTTTGAGAAGATCATCAAGGAGCACATTTGTGATGGGCCGGCATCCGAGATGATGCTCAGGGGCAATCAGCATGGATTTATTAGGGGGAGATCATGTCAGACCAACCTGATTGCCTTTTATGATCAGGTCACAAAGGCCATGGATGCAGGTGTCGCGGTGGATGTAGTCTTTCTGGACTTCAGCAAGGCCTTTGACACCGTCTCTCACCCCATCCTAATTAATAAACTAGGCGACTGTGGCATAGATGCCTACACAGTCAGATGGATTGCAGATTGGCTGAAGGGTCGCACTCAGAGGGTGGTGGTGGATGGATCATATTCGACTTGGGGGGAGGTGGGTAGTGGAGTCCCCCAGGGCTCGGTCCTGGGGCCTGCGCTGTTCAATTTCTTCATCAGCGATCTTGATGTTGGGGTGGAGAGCAACCTGTTTAAATTCGCTGATGACACCAAAATTTGGGGGGAGGTGAGCACGCTAGCAGGGAGAGAGAGATTGCAGAAGGATCTGGATAGGTTACAGGGGTGGGCAGACAGGAACAGGATGCGTTTCAATACGGACAAGTGCAGGGTGCTGCACTTGGGTAGTAGGAACCAGCAGCACACTTATACGATGGGGAGCTCCCTACTTGAGAGCACGGAGGCGGAAAGGGATCTTGGTGTCATTATTGACTCCAAGATGAACATGGGCCGACAATGCGAGGTCATGGTTGGCAGGGCTAACCGGACCTTGTCGTGCATCCACAGGTGCATCTCGAGTAGAGCCAGGGAGGTGATCCTCCCCCTCTATGCGACGCTGGTCAGGCCGCAGCTGGAGTATTGTGTCCAGTTCTGTGCGCCCCATTTCAGGAGGGATGTGGACAACATGGAGAGGGTCCAGAGGAGGGCCACCCGCATGATCCGGGGACAACAGGGCAGACCCTACAGTGAGAGACTGCGGGACTTGAACCTATTCAGCCTCCACAAGAGAAGGCTGAGGGGGGACCTGGTGACCGTCTATAAACTCACTAGGGGGAACCAGAAGGGTTTGGGGGAGACGCTGTTTCCCCTAGCCCCCGCTGGCATAACAAGGAGTAATGGGCACAAGTTGATGGAGAGGAGGTACAGATTGGACATGCAAAAAAAACTACTTCACAGTTAGGGCGGCTAGGAGCTGGAACCAACTTCCAAGGGAGGTGGTGCTGGCCCCTACCCTGGGGATCTTTAAGAAGAGGCTGGATACTTACCTGGCTGGACTCATTTGAGTCCCGTTTTTGTTTTTAGGGTGAGTTTTTTTGGGTTGTTCTCCCGCCCTGGTGGGGGGTCGGGCTAGAAGATCTATTAGGTCCCTTCCGACCCTGAAACTATGAAACTATGAACCTCATCTTTATCTCCTTTCTGCATTGTTTAGTTGTTTTTGCTGTTACTTGTTGTTTTTAAAGCAAGCTTATTTTATGAGGGCTGCAACCTAATTGACTACTGGATTGGGTTCTGTTATGGGTTGTGCCATTGGTTTCCATCTGCCTATGTTTTCCCATCAATAAAATGAAGATAATGATTGTGAACACTTTCAGAAAGTTCTTTGAGATCTGTTGACCTAATGTGTAATAGACAATGTTATACTAATAGTCTCCTCAGGGGCTTGTATTGTTTTGATTTAAATCACACTATTCATGAAATTTTACCCTGTGGACAAGGCTGTGAATTTAAAGCAGTGATTACCAAATTTTTGGTCCATGGATCTCCCCCTTTAAGTGTCAAATTGTGAAATGCTGTTAAAACCAGGCAAAGTGGGAATTAAGTATTTAAAAAGGAGTTAGTCTATGAATTAAATTAAGTTAATTTAAACCAAAATTCTCAGAATTAAAAGGATGAAGATCTTTGCTCAAAATAGGTGGTTTTAATTCCACATACAGAAATAAGTGTAAAAATGAGCCTTGTGGATTGGTTGAATATTTAGATAAATCTTCAGTATAAAGAAACCTGGGTCAAACTGAAGGTAAAAATCATTGTAGTGTTATAAAGCCAGATATTGAGAATATCCTTGGCAGAGTAGGACATGTGTCTAGTGTTTAAAGTCCATTGCATAAAGGTCATGGTGAGGGGAATACAATGATTTGAGAAGTCTTGTGCTCCGGCTTCTTTTTGGTTGCCAAAAAACTTATTTGGGCTCTTGGTAGCCACATTTAAGTTAAGTAGCCCCAAAACTAGTCTAGCATATGCTAGGGGCTGAGCAGGTCCCCATCAGAGCCAGGATACAATCCTTTAGACTCTATGTCAGTCAAGGCTCTACTGGATGTAAGCATTCTATTTGTATAAGCTGATATTGAATAAAAAAGCTGTCTTTGGTGCAATCCAGTTGCTTCCAGTGTATCAAAATGAGAATGTGGCCTACTGGAGAGTGATGTATATTCATAGATGTTAGGGTCGGAAGGGACCTCAATAGATCATCGAGTCCGACCCCCTGCATAAGCAGGAAAGAGT